>NW_028256565.1:9097500-9351529 GCF_048593485.1 Apis florea
GGGGGCAGGATGATGCACGGCCGGAGGACGATACCTCGTGGAGGAAGACGCTTGCAGGGTGGACGGGGGAGAGAAGCCTGTGTGTAAACACCGCCACCGATCGAATGGGTTGTTTTTTGGTCGGGGATATGGGCAGGGCTGCTTACAGATTCGTGAGGAGGAGCTGGTCGATGTTGGCTGGTGGACGAGTTTTGATGGGTGAACGAGTTGTAGGTGGAATTTGGATCGCTTTTGGGAGAAGATAAAGCGGTGGAGTGATTTTGAGCGATAGTGAATAGCTTGAGTCTTTTTGATATCAGATAGGAATCTTGAATATCTTTCTTATGATATCAAACCTATATTAAAATAAATAGAAATCATGTTAATATAATAACAATCTTTTTTTAATGATAAAACTATAATCAGATTTGTTAATAATTAGAAATTAGAAATATCATTTGTAAAATAAATGTGGAGATAGAAATTGATCATTAAAATTGTTTGCCACTTAGAAGATTAACGACATCTGTTACGAACGCTTTAATTCGTTCGTTTCTTTTCTTACAAATTATAGGTCATCTCAACATGAGGATACAGAATGTACTACGTGGACCATGAATTAGTTGAATCAGAACCCTCGACACTTAGTTATATCCTCGTTCGAATATTCGTTATCAGTTATCTTAATTGATGCATATACACGACTCGGGCAAAATGTATGATTATTCATTGTCGAGATCGCAAACATCCTATTTATTATTATCCGAGCCGTATAAATCTGCAAGTAGTTTTGAACTCTCTGCTTTTTCTGCGTAATTAATTCACATCCATGGAAATTTTCTCCGTAAACTCGTCGTAAAACTTTATCTCGTCAAAACATTCTGATGTTTAATAATATTCACGATATTCGTTCAATTTTTTAAAACGTTTCATTACAATATAAAGTTTGATTAGTTCTTATCAATATAAGAATTTTAAAATAATAGAATTTCCATTCCAATTTACAACATTGCAAGATTTATTGTTTCGCGTTATTATAACAATCTTATTTAAACGTAAGATCGTCTTCTATGATTTTTCTGCTGATTTCCACATTTTTTTCAACATCACTGTTTAAAAAGAATGTTAAGCAATCAATAATACACGAAGTGCTGTCCGCGAATCGATGAATTCACGAATCAATTGAAGAAACATTCATGGGACGCGAAGAAACAACGTCTTAAGCGAATCATTCGACGAAAAATGCTGCCACCCTTTTGTTCTCACGCGATTCTTCTTTCTTTCTTTCTTTCTTTCTTTTTTTTTTTTTTTATTACGCGATCAGATACCAGGAATGGTAAATGCGGGTAGGAGATGGAAAGAAAGGGAAGCCTATGGGGAAAAGGATAAGATGAAGCGGGGTAGATCGAGAGATCGCGAGGAGAGAGGAAGAATATTGCGTGAACGAGGTTGTGGGAGAGAGAAAGGACGAGACGAAGAGGGATGGTGAATTTAAAAAGGAGGGACAGGCTGTTGGTGGAGAAATTGAAGGACAGGCGTCGGAGAATAGGCTGAAAGTAGTGTGCTAACAGCTTTGATGATCTTTCAGCTGATTATACTGGGTGATTCGTTAGAAAAGAAACGGTTGAGTAAATCTTTTGAGTAAATTAACATTGGTGTTGTTTCATTTTGTTAGAAGGAAGAGATCGAATGAAATAAGTTGATAACAATCCATTTATATTTTCCAATTATTATTATTATTCCTTATTTTCTTTTCCATTTTATATATCTCGTTTTGTATAGCATCGAATTAGAAAACCAGGTTCAGATTTAGAGATAAAATTCGATTTTTCGAAAAGTTGAAGAACGAAGATTGTATAAAAAAAATATCAGAAAGAGGAACAACACCACGTTCATTCGTTTTATCTGACGATCGTAAATTATACGCACGTTCCGCGAGATCGATTGTCTAGTTTAAAGAGATTTTAATATCAGGGGAAGGAGTATTACAACGCGGTCGGATTATATACTTGGCTTAAAATTCAGGAGAGACTTCATGCGGAAAGGCGAAATTCCCGTGGGTGCTATATCGTCAGGCTTATAGCACGTTTCCCTGAACGAGATATGAACTATTCCTTGCAATCGATATTTCATGCATATACATGTGTACACCTTGCTAATAATTTTACCAGTATAATGAAGAATTTTACGTGGAGGGAATACATCAGGAATATAGAATTATAAATGGGATTCAAATTAAATTAAAACAAGGATTTTCTCTCTCTCTCTCTCTCTCTTCGAAATTCAAGATTACGTAACTCGTGGAAAATATCTTAATGATATTGTTTAAAACTTTGCAAGATGATAGAAAAAAATGTGAATATATAATAGTATATATTCAAGGAAATGTACGATGTCTTCCAACCCTTTTCCAGTCGTAACATGGATATCGATGCATTTCCAGAGAGTTGTAAGTTGTTTTTCCTGTCTCGTGTCAACCGATCCATATATTAATCCTGAAGTCACGTTTTACGAAAAAGTCGGTGTCGTATCTCGTGGGATTTCCGTGGAACTTTTTCCGCAGACAGAGTGACGTAATCGAAACCAACTTGCCTCTTCGTTTTTCTATTCTTTTCTTGGTAATGCATGGATGTCGATGGGGGGGAAAGATCAAGATCGGAGAAAACGTGTAAGAATAGTTAGACCAAGTAGGCAGAACTTCCAACAGATTTCAAAAATAATTATTATCCACAACCGCCTGAATAACTTTTCCATTCTCGTCAATACTTTCATTACCCTTACCCACAAATATTTACAATTCATTCTTCATTTCCTTCAACATTAGAAACATAAACAATTCTGCGAATTCAACATTCAATAAAACTTCACCTACCTTGATTCACTCTACACACGCAAACAATATATTTCCATACTCGTTGCGAACAAAATTCTCCGCTATATGAAAATTTTCCCAAAAACAATCCTTCCTTTCGTAATCTTCCATAGAAGCGTACATATCGACGCATGACATAAACAGTGTTCCAGAGTTGCACTGCAGAGTACACATCGAAATCTCGAGTATCGAATCTCGCAAGCCACTTATCGCGATCGATCGATCATCGGCGGCAGCGAATAACAATCGAGGCGCAACGGATGATCGAGCAATTAAACCGTGATCGTCCCTCCTCCCCCGAGCGGGTCGTAAATTGCTCAGGTGTCGGTATGTGGAGCGGCGGCGTTTTCAATCGAAAGTTTCGAGTTGTGTAGAATCGGATACTTCATAAATCAGTGCCGGCTCGAGCGCCGTCCAAGAAGGATCGAAGGATCGTATTCTCATGCTAAACAAAGTAATCATGCGAGCCATTCGTCAAAAGCACGGGAACAAACGGGTCCCACTCTCGTCCGAATTCCAAAAACAGCAGGCCACCGCATTGGCCGGGATTCAACTCGGCAACCATCCAAGCGAGGAAGCGAGATTCTAATGAGGCTGAGAGGGAGAGAGAGGGGGGGGGGGGGGGGAGGTCCCTGGTGCGCACCGATCGGAGGATCTCGATATAATACGTTCGATTCGGGAACTACTTGGTACGTCCTCGCGTGGCAGGTTTCTTTGATTCATGAACGCCGTCGAATCTTGTGTATCTGATTATAGAACATAGAAGAAGAAGTATTAATGGGAACGTTTTGATATCGGGAGAAAGAAATTTCGATATTTTGAGGTAGCCATGTAATCGATTAATTCAGATTTCCATCACGAAAATTTATCTGATTCGAGAAATGAAAAATTGGAGTATGATATACAGTATAATTGTTACAACAGAAATTCGAAAAAAGATTTGCCAATTTTGTTTAAAATGTACGAAATATCGTATCATTTTAAAGTATCGATACTCGTGAATGATCGTGAAGTAAGGTTGTTTTTTAAATGTGAATTATCACGTAGGTGGTTTTTTTGTATGTTTTGGTTTAAGAGAATCGTGTAGAGAAAGGTACTAATGGTGGTCAGGGAAAGGTCGGAAGAAAAAGAGAAGGGGTTGAAGTGGATAGTACACGTGGACTTGTCAGTAATGTTATTTAGAAGGGTCCCTGAAGATCGTAGCTAGGGATTTGTCTGGTGTTACGATGAAAGATTCAGTTTCTCATGTCTTAGAGTAAAGAGACTTTTGTTGTTTATCTGTAAAAAATAAGGGTAAAATATCAGAATTTGATTTAAATATTATCTAATTTTAAAATATTAAGTTAAATTTCTTTTAATTCCTCGAAATGTTAAAAACTTTTTTATTTGTTGTGAAAGGAAAAAAAAAACAGATCATAAATATTTTATAACATATTTTATAACGACAGTTAATTTCTATGTAACATTGTTTAAATGTGATATACCAAGCTTTATATAGTTTCTATTGAAAAAAATATTTTTCATATTCTGCGTTATTTCGTGCATCAAAATTATTCTTCATTACCAACGACTGGCGTGCACGAACGAATAAATAAGCATTAATTGGTCGTGTAACATGCATCACAGAGAAAAATTCGAAACCGTGAAAATATCAATGTTATTCGATGAAAATAATTCGACAATAATTATACAAATTATTGATTCCTTTATTCTTCTCATCTCGAGCATCTTTGCCATAGCTAAAGTGGAATTTCAGTTTGAACTTCAATCGATAAATCATTCTATATCCTTCAGCTTGGATTATTCGTTGAAGATGTTTGCTTTACTATCGCAAATCGGTTAATTGTGCTCCATATTGCTTTCGTTGGTTATTAAAAAATTCGATATGTCGAATTTGCTTGATAAATGTATCTAGAAGAAATTGTGAAGAATTAGTTTTAGAAGAGAGAATTTTAAAAATTGACACATTATTTGCGAATGGTGAAGAAGTTATAAGAAAATATGTGTTTTTTATCGAAAATTCTTGAAACCATTTCAACCATTTATTTATATTTTTTACTTTCGTTTGTAAATTTAAATTTTGCAAGAAAATAATTACAACAATCCGTTTCCTCTCCCCTAAAATCAAGAAGTTAATCCAAATCTTCCAAACACTGAGATAACATTCATCTAAATTCGAACAAATATCTTAGCTTTCCACCCTGATTCTTCCTCAAGCCTACTACGAATCCTCTCCATCAACTTTTCGACTCGTGACGAGTGTGAAATTTACAAATGTTCTCTGCTCGCGATATATCTTTCTGTCGTCGAGAGAAAAAAAAAAATAGAAATATTCAACAGAAATATTCATAGACCAGTCAGGCTTTTCGAACAGGGGTTGCACGTATATCTCTATGCGCAGGGTGTATTGGACTGTTGGCGCGTTTTCGTCGCCCTTCGTATTTCCTATTTCCGCTCCCCGATATTATACGCCGTCACGTCTTAATAAATTTACGACCCCTGCTTCGATTGCTTGCGGCATTGCCCATTTTAATGTCGAATTCGTATGGAACCAGAGTGAAAGAGAGAGAGAGAGAGAGAGAGAGAGAGAGAGAGAGAGAGAGAGAGAGAGAGAGAAAGATGGAATAAGATATTGGAAGGAGGAGAACACATTGTATGGAATGGAACGAAATAACTTCTAATAGTGGGGGGGATGGAATGATTGATTTATGCATTCGTATTCATTTATTGAGTAATTTAAATTTAAAATTGGAGCAACTTATTTTTTTAAGACGATAGAGGATTATCAAAGAATTGTTATTTCTGTTAATGTTTAATTATAAATTCTAACGAGCGAGAGAGAGAGAGAGAGAGAGAGAGAGAGAGAGAGAGAGAGAGAGAGAGAGAGAGAGAGAGAGAGTGAGAATGTGATGAAAAATTCTAGCAATTAGAAATTTTTTAAAATTCTAACGATAGAATGTTTAGGGGAAGGGCAATGATATTATAAAAGAAATTTTAGTATTAAAATAAGAAGGATGTGGAAGCACAAAATTGAAATTCCAGAAGTAGAGAAGAATAATATAAAGAAAACCATAGCAATAAAGAAAGCAATATTCCACAAATATGAAGACGGTGAGAGGGATAAAAGTAACAATAAAATCGTGGTGAAGTAGCTACAAAGGAGGAAGAAAATAACACGAATGAATTTTTGAAAAAATTGAAAACACAGAAGTCAAAAACTAATCTCAAAGACGATACGATCTTTAAAGTTATTAAGATATCCCTAAAAATCTGGAACGAACATATATTTCGCAATATCCAATTGATCAAACATAAATTTTGTTGAATAATTTACTGGGAAGGAAAGTAAAACAAGATAAATTAAATTATCTTGTTAGTATTTATTTTTTATTTCAATATTATTTTATGAAATATTAATTTTACTTCGTTCAATTTGTTCAATTCTATTAATATTAATCTTGAAACGGTATTCGATCAGTTCTATCAATAATAATCATAGTTAATCGACGAAGATAATTAAGATAATTTCGAAAACTGTTTACCAGCCACTCTGTATATAACGCGACGCAACCGAGCTATTATGCATGACTGGTATACATATATGCATTAAATTCCAGACTTGGTTAACCGGTTAGTTATCTAGCTGGCAGGATCGAAGCCACTCTGCTCTCCAGCGACACGCGCCGCCGCTTTTTACGCACTAATCTGCCGCGATCGATCGTTTAATCCGGATTAGAGTTACGAGTGACACGGTTGGAATAAGTAATTGAGCGAGATCCCGCCGGTTGCAATTTAATTTCTACGTTACTTGCGTCTTTTACGCAGCTACGATCCTCAATCTCGGTCCATATCACTGGGACTATCTCTATTCCACCCTCTTGCGAAAATTGTGGATGTGGAGATGCTAGAAACGTCGAAAGGTTAATTAGACTGCTCTGATTTTCAGAGAGCAATTGAGACGTTTTGGAAAATTATTTTCTATCTTGCTGTTTAGAATTAGCTGATTTTTGGAAAAATTTGATGCATTGTTTTCTAATCTTTCTTTGGATCTTTCTTTCTTCTCAGTGAAATTGAATATTAATTAGTTTTGATGAAAATTAGTTAGAATCGATAATTATTTGCTTCTATATGTTTATATATGAGAAAATATGAAAGATTCTTAATGATTGAATATCAATCATTGTTGAATAGTTTGTATTTGATACACTCATAGAGATAAAAATAGTGTATCTATTATTAATCTTTTGTAATTTGAAACAATATTTAATATTTCATGATTAATGTTATGATTAATTTCATAGACCGCGTGAAGAGGAATTGATAAATTTTTAATTTCATCTACCAATATTATATTCTTTTAAACAACAGTATTTTTACTTTTGTTCCAGGTAAGTGCCAATGAAGAACTCTACTTCTACCTCTTTCTCAACTGCTATGTAAGTAATATTAAATTATTTCGTTGTAATGGAATTTTATTTAACGTTGAAATAATACGATTTATCGTACCATGAATAATTTCATTCGAATGTAAAAGAACACGGGTTCCTGCAATTATTGTTCGAATCTTTCATTCCTAATTTCCTTGGAATCGAAGAGAAAAGAATTAATTAAGAACGTATCGATGCATGGATCGGTTAATTTACGTCTCGCATAGTAGAAATACCGGAAATTCTTGATCGGAAATTACTTTCTTACTTCTCTTCGAATCACTTAAAACCGCATTGGGAAAATTTAATGAACTATTACATTTGTTCGACGAATCAAATAATCCAAAATTTCTACCTTCTACTAAATTTGTAAAGAAAACCCCCCAAATACCCCCCAAAATACCCCAGTAAATTTATTTTTTCTTCTAATATAAAATATAACTTAATAAAACTTCATACGTATCAAAAACGTAACAGATTAACACAATTGATCCTAACAAAGTATTAAATAACTTTGTAAATAAAATGACATTCAAAAAAAAAAAAAAAACGTAAAAATTCAACGAACAGAAAAAGATGTAAAAACATCCCCCTGATCAATCTACTACTCGATTCGCGTCAAACAAAAGAGGGGAAAAAAAAAAAAAAAAAAAAAAAGAAAGGGAAAAGAATTAAAAGCAAAAAAAAAAAAAAAACTAAATCACGAGAAAATTAATTCTCCGTCGCATAATTTGCTCGTAAAGGTAATTTTCTCCCGGCATGAAACGCGATTTCGCTAATAGTTCCTTTCACAATCTAGCCGCCCGTCCGACCTTGTAAAAATTTCATCAAAATTTCAACGTGTGCACGGTGCTTCAAACCCTCCGTGTTCCGTTCTCGAAATGTGGGACACACCACCAGGACACACCCGGTTCCATCCAGGGGACGTGGGAAGCGAGCGAGGCATACTCGTCTCTCATTTACTTAATTATACGTTAGCCGATAAATCCGGTAATTATCACAGCGCGTGTACGGGGGAGGGGGAGGCGGCGCCGCGCGTTGTTTCGCGGATTGTTTGCACGAATAATTAATTAGCCGAATTTATCCGCGAGATCGATTCGGGCCACGGGCTATCCAAATATCAACAACGTGACACGGCATCACTTTGGAAGCGTCGCGTCGTTCCGATGTATTCCACCCATCGTATTCCGCGTGAGATCGCGCGTCGAGTATGGTTTCCTGCTTCCCTCCCCCCCTTTCAATATAAGGTATTGACATTCTCGGCGGGAAGTTGGGTATCGAAGTTGGATATTGGATGTCTGCGATGGATTCTTCGTGGAAGGATTGAATGGGCGAGGGTAACGGTTGTAAGGGTGAAGGTTTTCGAAAGGGGGTGGGTGAGCAGAGCGAGCGTTTGGATTAGGATAAATGTCGAGAAATTTGGAAACAGGATGGAAGGGTATTTCGGGGGGTTTGGCCGGATTTTTTTTATCTCTTTTTGATGTAAGCTCGTTCCGAATCACTTTGAAATTGGATATTTGTGCGATAAGTAAGGTTTCTTTTTTTTAATCGACAAAAGTGCAAAAGATTTAATTATTGTGAAAATAGTAGATAGTCGCAAGAAAATTCTGTCTATATAATTTTTATTTCGCATGGATTTCGATCAAGTATTATATAATGCAACACGATGAAAGTATGATAAAGTTTTCTTGTTTCCAAAAATATTTTTCTGTTTCTATTTGTATCTTGCATTTTCTTTTTGTTAATTAATGTGATATTCCAATAAAAAAGAAAGCTTTAACTAGCAACACAGCACAGTAGATATTTTTTCGTTGATAGTAAGTTGATAGTGTAGTTTCTTTGATAGTAAAAAAAAGTTAAAACAAACGCGTGTGACTAATTCAAACACGTTGGACAACGAGTGAAATCAAGAGATACGGATCGAGAGTGATGGTTTCCGGTTCGTTTCATTCGTCCACTTCTGGACTTTTCCGGCGTTATTCCATAAATTTATCATGAAAGGAGGGGAGAGGAAGAGGGAGGAAGGGCTCAGAGCACTCCTTTCGCCTGGTTTTGCTCTTGTAACGCGAGGATATCGATGGAAAGACAAGGTCTGGCCGGGGCAAGATAAATTCGTTCACGGTTGACGCGTTAATACGTCTAGATGGTCGAGCTCAATGCTGCATGCAACGCGATATCGAGCCGAATGAAAAACAGAAGGATCAATGTAGTGTGATAATCTTACGATGCGAACGTGTCAGGACGTGGAAGGATGTCCAAGATGATATATTCGCTCTTGTAGTCCGAAGTGGAGATTTTCATTGTCCAATTTCTTTGATTTTCAAATAGCGAGAAGAAAACAAATTGTGAAATATATGGCATGTACAAGATCTGTTGTTGAAGCTTCTTATTTATTCGTGATTATTTATTAATTAACCCTTGTAAAGTAAGAAGAGAGAATTATAAGGAGAAATAATGAAAATTGGAAGAATAGTGCGAACAATAAAAGAGGGAAATAAAATAAAAAAAATTAATAATTGTATGACTTACCAAGTTATATTTTCGTATTTGTTTTTAAAAGTAATGAAAAGTAATCCTAGTAAGAGAATTGCTCGTAAAACAATTAATTTTTTAATAAACAATCCATCGCTTAAATAATTGCCATTTTAAATGTAATATTCCTCAGACTTGGCTCTTTGTTCTTCAGCAAAATTCAATCAAAGAGATCCTGAAAAATTGAGAAACTGAACTTCGCATCTTATCTGACCATTACAGTTGTACCAAGATATATAATTTGTTCAATAATCAATTAAAATCGTAGAAATTGGAAGCTGATACTTGTGGAATTCTTCTGTTGAAAGGAGAAGAAAAATAATAATAATATTAAAAAGCGCGAGAATTGTGAAATATTTAGTTGGGGAGATTTAAAAAAATTAATTAAGAACCGATCTGAAATAATAAACTTTCCAATTTTCCACTCATTTTTCATTTTCTTAATAAGAAAGATTTATTAGCCACGAAGATTAGTGGTTTTGATTTAAATTTATTTGAATAGATTTGTCGATGAATTCGAACGAAGTGGCTTAGCCTCTTATTAATTAATTTCCCCCGAATCTCTCGAGATATTCGAAATGAAAATTCAAGCAATTTATGACATTTCGTATCTTCTATTAAATTTGCAATTTGAACAAGAGATTTAAAAAAGATTTCATTATTTTACAACAATTCTGTAGAATAAAATATCAAGCCTTAGAGGAATTGGAGGATTACACGATATCTTTGAAATTGAATCGAAAGTTGGAATCTGAAGTCATTTAACTGTGATAACGTTACTATTGTATCGGAGATATAGGTCAGATCCGTTGTGGATGACATCTCATGTAATTTCGATTCTAGCGAAGATACAATGGGTTCATAATCGGATATAGTCCACAGCTAATTTACTATTTCTCATAGTTGAATTATTATTAAAGACAGCCATTTCCATCAAATCTTTGGTCTCAGTTCTACAATGGCTTTGATCCAAACTTGTGCACAGTAGACAGAAATGCAATTTCACATGAAACGAATAGACTGTTAAATTACGTTCCCGTTATGAGACCTCTTGCAATGCAAATAAACCATTTTAGTTCAACAGTATATAATATAACGATATCACTGTAGAGAGCAATTAAATTTTACATTTTCCACAAACAATTTTATAAAAATTGGATACTTAATTCTTCTTATAATAAAACAATAAGATTCGAAAACCACAATCATTAATCAAGATTACATAGAATATAATCATAAATGCAAATTGCAAGTAACCATCCTAACCTTCTGTTTCATCCATTAACAAAACCCACTAAAATATTTCATCTTCTTTGTCTCAAGATAATAAAATTATCCCGTCACTAGGAAACTAACTAGGAAAGAAAAGAAGAAGAAGAAGAAGAAGAAAAATAAATAAATCATCATTAGATTTACCAGAGTTCTGGAACGCCATCGAATTTCGGAAAGCCTCGCTCCCCTTCAACCTGCATCCCTTCGTGTAGCCCCTTCGTCCTCTCCATGTATCACAAAGAACTTTCCACACTCGTTCGAATTCGCTTTGCAATCAATTGCCGCGAGTTTACCTCCGTCACCTGTTGTACGTGGTCGCCTTACACGTGTCTTGAATGCGATATCTCGGCCCTCCACGATTGAACCACCTAGAGGGCGACACGTGCCGCTCAATCCTCCGGGAAACAAAAGCGCTTTTCTCCACCCCCCCCCTCTCTCTCTCTCTCTCACGGGATGTTCGCGTGTCGTCGTCGAAGAATGGATGGCCGCCTCGTAAATTACGTAGGTGTACGTCCTCGTGGGTTACGTTCGAAATATTGGTAGGTGGGTTTTGTCGAACGAGAAGGCGGACAAATCATGTTGTCGATAGGGCGTCGTCGGGCGGCGTCGCGACGCCTTTAAAACCGGTTTGGCCTAAGTCCAGATCCGGTTCCGGGATACGCGCGAACGGCCAACGTTGGACCGGAAGTGGAGGATTCACGGCTCGCCGCGACACGCGTTACTGCGTGGCGCGAGCACGCGATTTTAAAGATTAAGCGCAGGAAGCGTGTACGGCGGGATAAATCGATCGTTTGACGCGAATATACGGAACGAGGCGAATATATAACGCGGTATCAAGGAGAAGAAATGTTGACGAAATGTAGAAGAAACATAACGAGCCAGTTTTCCTTGAATTATCGATAATGTACACAAACGCTTTCGGCAATAAATTCCACGCAGATAGAAACGTTAAATATTGGAATTTATTTGTGTATGTAAATATTTGCGCTTCTAAATTCGAATTGTTGGTAATTACTGAAAATTTGTGTGTCTAATTAGTGTTTGTTTTCATTCGATATTGGAAGGGAAATGTTGAGGATGCATCGAGTAGAGAACAATATATTTTTACATAATTCTAATGATTTTCGTTATATAATAATCAAGTAAAGTATTTCTTCGACAAAACAAGATGAATGATTCATTTATACGTTTGTTTTAAGGAATGTTTCATATCAAAGAAAATCAAATAAGGATAGAGAACAAGAAGATTACAGATTCGAACGGAATAGAAGATAAAATATTGATATAGTGATTCTATTTAAATATATTTCATACTTCTGGATAAACTTTCAGGCATTTGTATTTTTACGCAATCTCGACTTTGCAAAAATTTGCAATAACTCTTTTAAAAAAATATAACCAAAAATCGGAAATATATTCAGTCTGTGTTTTGAAAGGGTATCGATACAGATTCATTTATCTTTGAACTTGTTCAAACGAGGAATATTTTTTCAACGCTGCACACACTTCGTAAAACTTGGTATTTTCAAAGAAATAGTTCTCTGATCGGGAAGAATTTAGAACTTACCGCCAGATATAAATTCCTTTTTATCGAGTATATCGAGTACCACCTTACGTGGCTCGCCCTGAAGTTAAATATAAATTTCCTTTTATGGAATTGGCACTGCCTCGGGTACGTGAGCACGCCTTTCCCCCCCCCCCCTGCCCCCTTCCAAGAGGCTTTGCGTAAATCCAAAAGATTCGTCCCCGTCGTGAATTCGAAATTAATTTTTTATCAAAAAGAAAAAGAAGAAGAAGAAGAAGAAGAAGAAAAAGAGAAGAAAACAGGAAAAGATATATCCACAAGTTATTCAATTCAAAAATAAATTCTTCCCCCCCCCTCCCCCCCTCCTCTTATATCGAATTATATCATACCCATACATATTCCTACAAACGAATATACCCACGATTCGTTCACGATTTTCTTAATTCGTTCTCGTTCTCGTTGGAACGAATCAGAACGAAAGAAGAAACGGACTGGAACACGAACGAGAGGAAGGGAGAAGAACGGCCGATAAAAAGGGGGCGTTCGAAAGCGATCCCCCTCTAAAGCGCGCGATGATTTTCATGCGGAAATTTGATCGGAACGGGAGGAGGAATAGCGGGCATAGAGAAACAAGCGTCTCGCCAATCGAGGCAGTCGATTCTGACGCGCAATCCTCGTTGAAATTAGGTTCTGTCGTACCTGGCTGACGTCCCGTATTGACAAAGAGGAGGCTAGACCGAGAGCGACGAGTGGCGCTAGACCGAGAGGAATGGTAATGGCGCGACAGGGTTGGAGGGGGAGGGACGGAGAGAGATAGAACAGACGTTTCGACGGGGGTTGGAAGGGAGAGGGGAGGGCGATTGGAGGGGATGGGATACAGAGAAAGAACGGAAAAACTCAATCTAGGCATAAATCATGCGATATCGATTTCGCTGCCAACTTTCCTCGCTGCCGCCCCCGACATATCAGAGATTCATCCTGTGACGCGGCAATAACATCTCTCACCGGCATAAAAATTCAACTATACATCAAACTGTCATATATAGCGCCGTATTTGTACCTATCTCGCTGATATTTCCTCCGTTCCACCCTCTACCATTCTCTCTCTCTCTCTCTCTCTCTCTCTTGCTCCTGCCAACAACCCCCCCCTTTTTCGGATATTCTCTCCTTCGCTCTCGAACGATCGCTCTACACTCTCTCTTCCATGAAATGGTGCACGATGTATATACGTATCTTATTAATATATGTGGATGTTTAAAAATATATACAGATAAGGAGAGATTTGGATAGTTTCGATCATAGAAATAGAGAGTTTTGATGAATTTTGTGCGGTGTGATGTGCGGTGTGGTATTGAATCGAGGGTGTTTGAATTATTTAACGAGATACGTTTAGGGATGGGAATTAATTGGGAATTTTCGTTTGAATTCGAAGTGTCCTGATCTTCAGTTTTCTATATCTTTCGATAAAATTCAATCTATATTTTAATAAAAATATGCGCACTCGAGATTTCTGAATATTCAAAGGTTAAGGAGTGAAAAACAAACTCGACGAACTATTCACAAAACTTCTGATCCGCAAAGCACGCACAAAGATCGGGCGCGCTCTGTCTCAGCCACCCCCAGGCGCCTTTCCTATGTCTTTTTCTCCCCGCGAACAAACATAGCGACTTCACCTCTCGTTTTTCTTCTCTTTCTTCGACCATTTCAATCCTCCTCTCCCTCGTTTTCTCTCATCCCACAATCTTGGACAAGTTTTGCGGCGGTCTCAGACTTCTTCATACTCAATATCTAGCGATTGTAAGTTCAGATACCGGTCAAATTCCCAGAACGGAAGCCCCCACTTGATCGTATCCTAGACGACGACGACACTGCATATATCCACTTCCTCTTCGTCCATTCTTTCGAAAATTTTACCTTCGTGGAAATTCCCCGTTTTTGGGCTCGAGTGTTGCTATAGTTGAATAGTTTTTCGTGATTTGAAATTTCTTCTTTTTGCGACAAATGATTTTTATAATTAGCGTGGAAAGAATTATAACAGATTGGAGCAATATGGAGAGTGTATTTGTTGAATTAATAAGATTCTGATAAAGATGGAATGAGATATTAATATTTAGATTATAATGCAAATATTATAATTTCTGTTAAATTGGAAATTTTAATTGTTAATTTTTCAATTTCTTATTTATCATATTAAAACTCTTTTTATTTCTATATATAAAACTTCATTGAAACCATTAATTAATATTCACTTTGTATCGGAGAATAGTTTCCATGATGTAAATTAAGGTGTCAAGGTAACTGATTGGAATAATGGCAGCCAAGAGTTGCGTATAACATTCTGAGATCTTTCAGTAGGAACTTGGCCAAAGTTAAGGGCAGTTTATATATTTAGGTAGTTTATTAGTTTTGAATAAAGTTTCTCGCTTTTGTGTCTTCAGATCTTTACCAATTCATTACCATCCAAGTCTGAATAGGCAAACTTTGATACTATAGCATGATAGTTTGCTCGAGTCAAAAAATAATTGTATTTATCATTCGTAATTTAATCTTTCTCTTATTATAATGTTAAAAGATCATTAAATTGTCATTTGTAACTTTATTCCATGTACAATAATATCTCATATCAAAGTAATCAATTCGAAGCCAAATAAACGAAAAGGAATAAAAATTTTCCTAATAAATTTTATACTCACGTTTCAAATCTCTCTTCGTGCTTCACAATTTAATTTTACAACGAATACACAATCACAAAAAATAACAGTCGTGTTCAAATATTGTCGTATTAATGGTCACGGTCTTGTTTTATATCGGAAAATCGATCAAGGAATTATAATAACAACGAACTTCGATTTGACACGAGTTATTCTTTGCTGGTTTCGTAGTTCCACAATACCGATACTCAGCGAACAGCTAGAGACTTATATCGATAAAACATCGGTCGACCAGGCGATAAAGTTGAAAAGTACATGGGACAAAAGTCCTTTTTCTAAGATCCGCCTGTTCACTGATGTCTTAGAAAGAATCAAAAGAACAAGTTTCCTCCAGACAGGAAGTTTCACAATGTCGTGTATGGTTTCACACGATGCACAAGACGATGAAGAAAAATATCGACGGTTTTGACAGGATAAATCGTTCCACGAGAGTGATTCGTGATTTCGAAATACACAGACATAAATAATAAAAAGTCATGTCTCTACTTTTATAAATTAGTTGGAAAATTTTTATTAATCGATTTAGATAGAAAATCCCTGGATTTCAGGATCGGAATTAAAATTCTGAGTATTTGTACGAATAATTCGAATACCGAAAATAGTTCTAATACGAAATATCGCTGACTTATAACAAATTTCTTGAATTTCTTCCAGACTGAGTATCATCACCTATAATAAATAATTCGGGAAATTTCAGAGAGATGAAATAACTGAAATTCCAAGCAATTTGTATAAATTATTTCAAAATAATGAAAATGATATTCGTAGAGTTATAAGAGATATAATAACTTAGATAAATCCTCATAATTATCTTCTTTAATTTTATCCTTAAATTTTAAAACCTTGATTACCATTGTCACGTAAGATCCACTAACCTTAGATCCAACCCAAACACAATCCTACCTGATCCTTTAACATCCCCGAACAATCCCCATTCGTTCGCCATAACTTTTCCAAAAGTTTCGATTGAACAAATCGATCCAGTTCAGCCAATTCTCACGATAATTCGAAAATACTTGGATACGAATTCTTTCGAACGAAATATGCAAACGAGAGCGATTTGCCGACGAAACCGATGACCCGAATCGTATCGCGCGTTTCGATCTCTCCGATATTCGATTCCTTTCTGATATCATCGAATCGTTCTCCCCTCTAGTCTTGTTCCCCTCGCCTCGCCTCGTTTACATTCCCGGCTTTGGGGCGACGAGAACTGTATACTCATACATACTCGAAGGGTTAAAGTTTGTAATTTATTAGCTTAGGAACGAAGTCAATGGGGCGAGGAGATCTGATAAGTTCTCGACACTTGTCGGGAAGGGGTTGGTTGCGAGCGTGGTTTCCTTTTTCCAGGGATAAATTAAAAATTAGGGGCCAGCCTCCCGGGGGCGTAAGTGGCTCGGGAATTCTTGGCTCTGGTTCATCGTGGAAAGTTTTCGTGGAGAAGAACGGTGAATCGTGTTCGAGGGGGAATATAGGGTTTCGCGAGGAATCCCGGCGATCCGCGAAATTTGCAGATTCGCTCGCGTTCCTGTTGTTGTCGGCCGGGAATAGTTGAGATTCAATCTTCGAACGATGCGCCTCTTCGATACATTATGGGGTTGTTTTAATAACTTGGCGCACCTAAATATTCGCACCTTGTTGGATGCCTGTCTATTTCGTCCACCGCAATAATGCTTCTCCCTTTACGGTGTTGCGTTGCAAATTGAATGTTAAAATTCTGTGGGATAGGGAACGATATTGGTACGAATATTGGAAGGAAGGATATTTCTTTTTTGTTTCGAATTTTCTTGTTATACAAATTAGACGATATTTAGAGATACATTCGCATACACTTGGATCGAAATGAAGCAAGCAGTTTCGAATAATTGTAAGAAATATTCGAATGTTCGGATTAAGTAAAAAAATATGTAGCTCTTTTTTTATTCGAAAAATGTAAAGGCTGTAAGTTATTTCATCTATCCCTTTGTGTTTTTAGTTTATTTTTGATGTTTGTAGTTTAATTGGAAATATTACAATTACATCAGGGAATAAAAACGAACGTGATTAGATATTCTTTCCTTTTTCATCTTTTTTTATCTCCGATATTTTTTTATCTTCTCTTACTTTTTTTTTTTTTTTTTTTTTTGTGAAAGAGTATGAATTTCGATGGTTTTTCATTTCATTCGTTTCACGTTCATTATACGCGTGACACGAAAACCATGGAAAATTTACAAGTATTGTATTGTGCTCCGCAATTTTGTTCGACTTTTTTATTTATTTGATTCGTAACTAACAATTTTAAATATTTTTCAATTTTTGACATCAATAATCTCTTATGGAAATTACAAATATCTAGAATAATTCAAGGTTTGTACATTAGATATAAAGATATCGATCATTCGTAGCGAATCTCTTTTATCATTTCTTTATTCATTTTCAAAACGAAAATGGTACTTCTTTAAATGCGCTCTCGTTATTTCTTCATATCTGGGAGTACGATTTTTCCATTTCTTGTTACACTTGTAATACAGAAATAATGAGGACCGAAGGAAAATCTGTCAAGTGACAGATTTAGTTGATCCTTTCTGGTCCTCCAATTTAACGTCTCATTAAGTGTACCTTCGAAGGTTTCCAGAAAATCCTTTACGAACGATACGGAGACAAATGAGAGTACGCGCTATTAATTGTCGTCCCAGCTCGAAGAAGCCATGATTTGCACGCGGATCGACGGCGAATCGACCTCGTGGAATACGTTTTTGCTCGCAAATATTCGTCCGTTGGATGTACACGAATGCTCGCCGACGTTTGCAAATGTTTGTTAGAAACCGGCGTTTCATGGATACTTGTCTTTATGAAACTAGCGGTTACACGAGCGTTGAACAAACTGACATTCTATATGAAACGCAATATTGTACTACATTTATGAGCAATTATGCGAGTTATTGTGTGCCTATTTCTCGGGAAATAGTCACTAACTTTGATAATAATTTGTAATTTTTAGTAAAATGTTCTTTAAAATGGTTAATATTCGTAATATATTTTTCTGTGTTAATAAATTATCGAATTTATATAAACAGGGATATAAGAGATGAAGCTTAAATAGAGAGATTTGCTTTATCCTTCGAATATCGTATTTGATTATACATTTTGAAATTTTGCATAAATGTATAAATATTCGGCTTCATAAAACATCTGTATAGTTAGAATATATGTTATTTGAATAAATCTCAAGTAGCCAATGATAATGATCTCGAGTGTCTCGAGTATTTTATAAAAATTGTGAATGCATTGCACGAGCAATTGCAAATGTCGAGGATAAATATATATTGATAAAATAGCTAGAAATTTTCCAATTATTATTCCTGCTTGATTTTTCTAAATTCTAAATTTTTTCTAAAATCTAAATTCTCTTAATCTCTCGATTAAAATTTAAATAGACATTTAAAAATTGTGACAAATTTATTCCTCGAATAAATCGATATCCTAAATTTAAATTGGCAATTATAACAAGAGAAAGTAATCGCGGTTGATTTATTTTTCATTCTCCTTTCGTTTCGATGTTTACAATTTAACTTGATGCATCACGCTTAGAATTCCTGGAACAGAGACGCGATACGATATCGAAACTCGAGTTGATCCTTGGCCCCAATTCCAATCCTTCTTTTTTCTCGATCGGCCGTTTCCTGCTCGCGATCCGGAAATCGTTTTCCTCTCGATACTCGAAGAAGATCCATGCGCGGCATCGATCGATTCACCCCCTTGGCCGTGGTCGACTTCTGATTTCCGCGTGTTCCAGAATAATGATCGCTTCTCTCTCTCTCTCTCTCTCTCGTATTGCTCGTCGATTTTAATTCCTTCTTTTGTAATTTTCTGCTCGATTGTCCATCCTTTTTATCCGTCCTATCTTTGGCTTTTTTTCTTCTTTTTCCTTTCTTTTTTTTCTTTTTTGGTTGTTAATTTATTGGAGAAATAATTCAGGGGTGCGGATAGGTAAGCGACGTGGTATCTTTTTATCTTTTTTATTGTATTTTCACTTTCTGATTTAATTTAATCGTGCTTTTCTTGCGTTTGTTTTTGATTTTAATGTATAGAAAATGAAAGGGATAAATTGATAATATTTTAGAATATTTTTTCTTTTATTTATTCATTTTGGATGATTTATTGTAATTATTAATAATTTCTTCGTTTCTTCTTCTTCTTTATTTTACGTTCCAAAATTAGAATATTTTGGAATATTGTGCGAAAGAATAGTAAATTATGGATGGGCAACTAGATTATCTGTCATGTTAAATGAAGGTGTAGCTTTTTAGGTAAATTGTATATTGTTTCACCGAAATTAATGTTGGGGAATGACAGTGTGAATACTTTATGTATTAATCAAGAATAATGCATGCTAAAATTGAAATTGTTTCGTTGAAATGTTAATTAAAATTCAGAATCAAGATCTAACAGATTAAAACGTAAGATTTATTGAAATTTGTTTTTTCTTTTTTTTTACTTATTATGATAAAACTTATGAATGTATTATCATAATATTAACAAATTGTGTAAACATTAATATTAATCACGTTACATAATTAGGCCAATATTTATATTGAATATTATTACTTAATAAAAGAATATTTAATAATATTCCTATTTATTATTAAAAATAATAATTATTATATATAATTAATATAAAGTAAAATACAATTATACGCAAGATTTAAAAAATCGACACGGATTGGTATATTATCCCGTCAATTATCCCAAAATTCAACGAAAAATCGATCTGCTCTTCGACTGAATATCGAGTTTCCAATAGATACACGTGATTTCACCTCGTTCGAGCATATTTTTCCTTAAACCGCGACACCATGGATCATAATAGCGTATAAAACGCGTGGAGACGGGTGAGAAAGGTGGAAATTTCGCGTGCACGCGTTCAATCCGTTGAATCGCGAATATCGAGCGAGAAAGAGAAGAGAGAAGAGAGCTAGAAAAAGAAAAAGGGGGGAGGAAAAATAAAAGGAAAGAAGAAGAAGGAGAAGAAGAAATGGGTATCGTATCCCCAAGGAAAGCGATAGAGATATAAGATTTTTAGTTTTCCATCCCTGGTCCTTTGGTTTCATCTCGAAAGTTGAATTGCAATTCCATCTATCTTTATCTGTTTCGTGGAGAGTGCCTCTTTTCTTTCATGATCGTCTTGAATAAAAGAAACGACGCGGGAATATTACAATTGACAATGAAGTGGTTCAAAAATAAATGGGGTATTCTTTCGAATTTATTATTTTCTTTCGTATTCTTTGAATCTTTTTGGATTGGAAGACACATATTCTGCGATTAGTTTTGCATATTTTTTTAATAGCAAATATTTATTCGATTACAGATAAAGGAAAGAATTCTCTTAGATTTTGGATTGATTTTGATGGTTGGTGGAGAAATAATTTAGCGACCAGAAATAAAAGAAATTCGATAAGACGAATAAGATGAACAAACGAGATTTATTCGAACAATAAATACGATGCATCGTCAAATGGATCAAACAATCAAACTGTATATATATTGCTTGATTTCTTTTTATCTTTCTATGTATCTTGTTGGGAAACAGAATTGAAAAAATATCGAATAACTTATCGAATCCCATATGGAATAAAAATTGAATTTATGTATTACGTCAAACTAAATCACGATGCGATGATAGTCGTTTCGAAAAACAAAGAAAGGAAAAATGTTGAAAATTGTAGTCGACAGAAATATCGAAAAGTCGGGGGGAAAAAAAAAAAAAAAAGATAACGATGACAATTAAATCGATAATCCACATCACAGACACAAAATCGATACAATTCAGTGAAAATCTCTTTTATTCAAATGAATAACTAGAAATATTATTTATGAAACTTATGAATTGATATTTATTTTTCAAAAGATAAAGCGATCAATTAGCATTTCTGATTGAAAAGAAAAACATTTGAAAATTTTATTGCAGTTAATGGCTTTTCAAGCGAAAGAAATATTTTTTAAACACAATACGTACTTGTATCGTATTCAGAAATGTTTGTTAGCTTATTTTTATATTTTAACATATAAAAGCATCTTGTGGATTATCGTGAAATTTAACAATGAATCATGAAATATAACGTGAATTTCACAGTAGCTGGTATTTGGCTACAAAATTATTCTTTGAAATAAATTATGTATACATTTTTTTTTTTTCGGTAATTTATTATCCAATATTATAATTTGTAATGAGATTTGCTACGAATCTTCAACATTTACTAAGAGTATTAGTAATTTATTCGAATCCACACGACGAATAATGATAATAATGATAATTTATGATACATTTGATAATTCCCCAATGAAATTTCTACATTTCAAAATAAACTCGTTATCAATTATTGAAATAAATAATATTATTCAATACTAATATTACAAATAAATTAATATAATCACAAATCTTAAATATTACATCCCCATTTATTTTATTATTCATTATTTAACACGATAGAATTCCACCAATACGAATCTTATACTCGCACCTACATCTTCATCATCGTTCTTCTTCAACGTTTTCAAAATATTCAATGAAACGACATTCGATTCCTATTTTTCCTAGAATTTTTATGGATAGCCAAATACTCGATTCACTCGTCGATAAAAAAATCACTCGCGATTCAATAAACACGATCGATCTCAAAAGAAAATCCATCAATTTTCAAAAGAAAAATTTAATGGAAACAAATTCTGATCGAAAATAGGTAAATGAATTCGAGTTTATCGCGAACCTTGCCAAACATTTTGTCATTAAAATAATACGGGGTGGAATGTGGGAAAGGGGTTGTTGCGTCACGGCGATAATTACCTGCATCTTAGAAATTTATCTCGCAGCGAGAACTGATTGCGAGCTGTGCAAAGCCACGATCACGGTGGCAAGCTGTGAAACAGAATAGCTAATTTTACGACGAGGTAATCGTCGCTGGAACGAGTTCAAACACCGAGCGCAGTTTTCACGATGCGAACGGATATAAAACTCGCCCGTTTCGCGCCCCAATAAATCATATTATTTCACCGTCGTTCTCCCCCTTCGCGTTGGATACAACCGGCGGTAATTTCTTTGGCGGTGGGGAATTTTAGAATCGCTTTAGCCATCTAGAATTTCGTTTCTGGGGAAAAATTGATAAGTAGATCGAAGATCAGTTCTTAGACACGAACTGAATATCTTTAAGCTGTGGTGTATATTTATTGAGGATGTGTGAATCGGTCGAAGTAATTTTATCGACAAAGAAAAAAAAGAGGAAGAAGAGATTTGATTTTCAAGTTTTTTTTTTTACATCGTGGTGAATTTGCGATAAGGATGGAATAAAGGGGAGATTAAGCGTAGGGTGGTAATATTTTGGTGCAGAATATTGAGTTTCGAAAGCTGATTGGAAGTAACGGGAGTATCTTCGTTAATGAAGCAGGAAAATGTGCGAGCAACGTAGCGGAATAATTTGTAGGGAAGGTAGAAAAATCATTAATTCCTTACGTTTTCGTGTTATAAGATCGGGTCATCCTCTCATCTTATGCACCCTTAAATTATTCGAAATATAACAATGGAACGTTAACGATTCTTCTTCGATTTTTCAATTGCTTAACGATCTTCGACGACGATAACACGCGTCTTATTATTCCTCGTTGCAAGATCTATTTCACGTTCCAAAGGGAGTCGTTCGATCATGAACGCCATAATGCATCGCTGCGGTGCAACTAGATTTCCAAGCAAACAAGTTCAAATCGTGGGGAACTCGATCGACTCCCGTGGAAACTTCCGTCTCGATTCAATTCTCAAAGATAATCTGTTCGTGGCGAATGATGGGAACAATTGCTTCCCTCCTCCCCGTCTAACCCCTCCAACGACGAAGCGAGGAAAATTAAACGGACGAATATCGAAGAAGCGACCGCCCTTTTTCGTGACTCGGCTTTATGGATATTGCCAATTTCGTTTACTTTGTCGTCCAATGTTCATTACGACGCCGCGAAAAATGAAATTGCTGCTAGGATGGACACATTAAGAAATTTAAGAACGGAATTCTTGAATGGAAGATTTGAACGAACTTTTCTTCGTCGTTATACGTTGACTTTTCCTTTTCGAAAGTGATCTTGGCAACGATGAATCGATTTCTATTTATAACTCTATCATTTTTATGATATATAAATAAATTAACTATCAACGATTTTCACTTACAAGTTTTGCTCTTCGTTCAAGCAAATTTCATTGGCATTTGTAGGCCTTCCAATTCCCAGAATTTCGTTCGTACGGAAATCTCAAGAGAAGCTTTCTTACTCACTTGCTAAAACTTCTCCCTTCAATCTTGTAACGTGAATTAACAGGAGGAAGCCCGTCCAACAAAGACAAAGTATCGAAAATCTTTCATCCCCCCTCTGTCATCCTTCCATCAGACCTCGGTTCTCCCTATTCTCCCTTAGCTGGCGGAAAATTCGGTGTAACCAGCTCGTGAAGATACATTTTTCCTCCACACCTCTGTTATATATATATCTCGACTTGGTTTCTTATCCTCTTCCTTATTTCGGAAAACGTAATTTACCTGGCACCTGTTCGCTTGGTGTCGTTCACCTCGGCCAAGGGTAAGCTCCTTGCTAGCTCATCGACGCGAAACGGCCCTCTTTCGCCCATTTTTCATCCTATATACGGTTTCTCGCCACGTTTTGAACTCGGGGGGGATCGGTTTGGAACTCTGTTAAAAAATTAACGAGCGTGACAACGTTTGCGAAAATGGGATTTTCCCCATATTTGCCCGTATCGATTAAAATAATTTTAGGATCTCCGAAATATGGCAATATTCCTTCCCCCCCCCCCCCCCATTGAAAAATATCGAAGATACGAGTTTGTATCACTATAATTCTCTATTTGTCGAGTATTTCGTTTATTTAATTTCTGCGTTTCGCCGCGTATTATGTTTATCTTTCATCCGTTATTGCCATTCGACCACGTGTGTTACATTGTTTGTTACGAGTGGCACGAATTTCACGTTCCTTCGAAAAATATTAATTTTTGTGCCTGTTATTATTTACACTTCGCCTCGATTGTACAATTCGAGCTGTGCGCGTGTTTTTATATAATTAAACGAAGATTTTTAACAAATCGAAATGTACAAGTTATCAATTCTAATAAATATTTCATGTTTAGAAATGAATTTTATAAATTACAATCATAAATTCAATGTTATAATCAAAATTTCATATTGCAAATAACTCTTTTGTCTCTGAATATCTTTGCACGAACTCGTACAAGATTTCATACGGTTTGGCGAACTTCCTTCCGGTCATCCACGTTCAATTCTACAAGATTGATGTTTACTCTTTCGTATCTCTGATAACCATGTATCCCTGAGGCTTGAGATATAACCGGAATCCGGAGTGCATCTCTTACTCATCAAGAATCAAGCGTCGATATCGTTTCGCTCTCCTTGCGAAAACGTATACGAAATTACATCAAATCGTTCCATCGAAATAACAAAACTGCACGTCGTAGAAAATCCTCATCGTTTCGATCGCAAATGATTTTAATATTCCCGCCATTTCCACGCGCTCGTAAAATGTTCATTTCTCACAGGTGGAGAGCAATTATAGATTTAACGAAGCATTGGCTCCATTCGTGAATCGTTTCCATCCTTCAAATGACTCGACGTTAACGCGATTTATTTAATCTAACCACCCCTCTCGTTTAATTCTTGCCACCTTTTCACACGGTTCTCATGTACGATTATAACTTTTTAATTACGCGAAGGTCGAGAATATTAATTAATCTTGTATAATTTTGGAACGCATAATTGTAACAAGCTTCAGATTCGTTTTAAAATTTATTTTCTATATAATTAATTCTTTAATTTAATGGATAATTATTTTAATTGAAAATATTTAAGATAGAAGTTGAATTGTTTCGAGATTAATGATTTAATTGCATACAGATTTCATAAGTTTTTTTCGAAAAACACTGGTGATTCTTCTAAGAAAAAAATATTTTAACTTGAATCAGTAGATAAAATTTTCGAATAAATAAAAGTTTCGATAGAAACCGTGTTTATAATATTCTTCTCAGTTTTAATCATCTGATTTTCCTTTTATTCTTGAGAGATTCTCATGTCTCGTAGAAAGCAGAATAAGAAAAATTTCTCCACTCGAGGAATCTTGATAAAATTTTCAAATAGTAAAAAAAATTATACCAAATTATACCCTTTCGAAATTATCATAATTTTTCACCAATCACTTGTCATTCACACGATTCGCTCGCGAAATGAGAGGAGGATCGTAACAGATTTTTGATTCGTCCGTGATGGGGCATAAATTTTCGTGGCCGCCTAGAAACGGAATAACACTTAAACATGCATCAAGCGCACTCGTCCAAACGGACCGCGCGACGT
Organism: Apis florea; assembly: GCF_048593485.1. Lineage (NCBI taxonomy): Eukaryota > Metazoa > Arthropoda > Insecta > Hymenoptera > Apidae > Apis > Apis florea. Next base: position 9,123,201 of record NW_028256565.1, read on the forward strand.
GTATTTATATTTTATTCGCGTATCTCCGGCAGATACAGCCTCGTATTTTATGTATAGGCCGGTATAATGTTTGCTGCGCTTCTGTGATGTTGCGCGAAATGTGGACCACCCGCATCTATGTCGCTGTTTCGTGTAACTTTTCTGTCTCTTTCTCTCTCTCTTTGATTCGGTGGATTTCGTTTCTCACAATGGGAGTCGCGATCTGGATGATTGACTTGGGCTCTTGTGAATTTGAAGACTGTAGAATTTCTTTTTTTTTTTTTTTTTTTTTAGAATAGAATAGAATTCTGTATTTATCATAACGTTGTTAAATTGAGAGTATTGAAATTGAGACGTAGGTATGAAAATTCTTTAATAAATTCGTTTTTTTCAATTATTTCGAAAATGAAATAGCAAATAGCGTAGTGTTTCGAATATTTAATCTTGATGAAGATTTCGGATTATAGAATAGATTTATTTTTCTTGCGAAAAATGACTTTATAGTTATATTTTCCCTTGGAATTGAATTAATGCTTCTTGAGAAAGAAATGTTGGAAGAAAGATTCGGAAATATCGAAGTGGAAGAAAAGTCAAAGCGCAAGATAAGAGATAGCTCAACGGGATTCAGATTCTAAAAGAAGGTCAGCTATTTGAAATAGAATCAGTCGGAAGATACTTATTTTAAATTACCTATACTTATTTTTCCATCATTCCTTTCTTAAAATTTAGTTCCTTAATTTTATTTATCTCTTCCAAGAATGAATTTCTGAAATATAGAGATAACTTTTCCAATTCATAAATTCGTATTTTCTTCATTTTCTTTCTTCATTCTTTTTTTTTTTTTTTTTTTTTAATTTTATTTTATTAAGACCAACACAAGTGAAATAAAAATATAATAAAAAGAAAAGAAAATAAATTATACAAAGTATCATTTAATTAAAAATATTGTCTCTGATGTAAAGAACTTGACTTTTAATAAAGAAAAGTTTAAAATGTAAAATTAAATTAAAGTCAAGGGAGAAAGTAATAAAAGTAATAATGATTTCACACTTTATAAAACTGTACATTGAAAGACACTTACTTCAAACGTAATACAAAAAAGTTATCGAGAAGATGAAACAAACAAAATGTTTCAAATAAAAGAAATACAAACACATTCTTAAAAATGTATTACACTGGAATCTTGCACCTAATTTCCTCGAAAGAGGCGATCGATTATCAAGACGAATCCAAGAATCTCGATTGATTTCTTTTATGTTCGCGACATCGTCAGAGGAAAAGAAAAAAAAAAAAAAAAAAGTATTCTTATTTATTTAACTTTCACGTGAAAATTCCTAAACCATAAAAGTTCCAACAGAGCCTCTAATTTCTTTTAAAACAGGTGCTCCATTTTATACGATACGAAATCCCATAAGATGCAAGGTCTATGCTATATAGACCTCGTTCGTGATAATAGAAAGGGAGGCGTGCTCTCTCGATATTGCTCCTGAAGGAAAAATCAATCGAGCGATCTTCCCTCTTTATTTTTCTTTCGCTCCTCCACTTTTCCTTCCTCCCCCCCCCCCATCTCGTACCTTCCTTTTATTTCTGTCCTGTCTTTGTTTATTCGATTGCTTCTTTTCCATTCCGTTATTAATACCTTTACCTGCTCGCGCCTCCTCCTCTTCCCCGCGTTTTATTCCCTCTTTTTCCTCTTGGTGCAGAACCTCTCTCTCTCTCTCCTCCTCCCTCTCCCGTTATTTTTCGTTTATGATAGGATTTTTCTTGTTATCGAGGCTTTTCGCTTTTCTCTTTGTATCCCATTCCATTATTGGCGGCTTTACTCCTCCCTCCTCCTTCTCCTCCCGCAATCTAGACTCTCCTCGCTTTGTTGTTTTCTCTTTTCCTCCATTCTATTGTTTACTCGATACTCCTCGTTGCGTTTCCTATATTCGTTTATCCGGTTCTTTCTTCGCCGCCTTTACCGATACACCACCCCCCGCAGTTTCTTTCTTATCCTTGATTCTAATTTCTTTTCTGCCATTTTTATTTCGCCGTTACATTCACATTTCTCACTCTTTTTTCCTTCAACCTCTTATTTCATCGCACACATCGTTTAAATTTTTATATCTTCGTATTCTATTTTCTCGAAAAATTAAAAACGTTTCGAATAAATTTCTCTATCTAATCTTGCGTTCCTGTTTTCAAACGTCAGAGTTGTAATGTAATTTTAATAACTTTGGGATAATTGTGGTAAAAATAAATATCTGCTTTTATTTTTGACACGTTATATTATTTTTCCCACGACGTGTACACAAAATATCGAAAAAAGAAATTCTATATTGAAATCGATTCTTTTAATTTAACCGCTACCTTTAAAATTAACTCTGCATCGATTTGAAACTCCACACGCATGTACTATATTCCTTTATCGATTTTATCGCCACGATTGATATCTCGTGTTACGTTTGGATACAAAATTCGAATTGAAAAATAATCCAACAATAGATCTCCATTCGAACGTATTCTCTTCCAACTCTTCCAATGCTTAAGAATAATCGAATATTCCTTTAAAATTTTCTCTTTTGTGCATAATTTCTCCATATCCTTCTCCTCCAACCCAATAATTAAATATCGATCAACAAATGATTCTTCAATTTTTAACAATTTTTCCACGATCTTTTTCAACTCTCCAGATATCGATCCTCCGCCCATCCCACCTCTCCTCTCCCCCGTTCGTGTGCATTTCTCAATTATGAGGCGACGGATGATTCACACCCGTGGCGTTTTTCCATCGGTGGGGGGATCGATCATCCACGGCTACGTAAATAACGCCGTATTTTAACGACGTTAACCCTTCCCCCCGAATTTATCCTCCCCGTTTCCACGTCAACCTGTCCCGGCCAATTCTGTCGGACGGATGTCTTGACGGGCGCCGGTCACCGACCCCGATCGCCATTTTTGCCGAATCCTCAGTCATCTGAGGGGGAGGGGTGATTCGATTAAACTCGTGGAATCTGGACGGGTTCATTGCCGATCAAATCGAGTTGTCGGGTTAAATCGGCAAGCTCTGCTCGATTGCTCCTTAATTACCGGCGGGAAACGTGTTTAATCGTTCATGTAATTTTCCATCCTGGCCTTTCCACTGTGTTCAATTCACGTTCCGCGGTTTTCAAAAGTCGATGCTTTCTCACGGCTGACGGATGGATGAAACCGAATTCACGAAGTGGGAATAATAATTTGCAACAACGTTTCAATGATGAACAACAGTGGATGTTATTCGAGAGTTCGTGAAGAGGGAGGGAAATAAAAGGATACGTTATATACGTGAGAAAAGAGAATTTATCTGGAGATCTTTTTAATTAATTAGAATTGTCGTTCTAATTTCAATTTTTGTGTGTATTTCTTATTTCAATGTGAATTAGAGTTCGCCTGTTTTAGAAAATGTTTCGGTTAAATATGTTGAATACTTCATCTCATTCAACATCATCTCTTTTGTAGAAAAAAATTTTTGAGCTTGGACGAAGTTGATCCTCACGAATCCTTCACGAAAGAACGAATGATTTTAAAAGATAAATCGCTCAATTTCGATCAACAAATTTTATATTTCTTTTCTTCTTCTTTTTCCCCGTGCATTAGAAAGAGGGCGCGTAACAAATAATTTATACGTATCCATCAATGTTGAAAAGTGGATAACGGAAGGGCGCGCGCTTCCGAGGAAAAGTTTTTTATTTGCAAATCAATTTACAACAGCACCGAGATGCCTTAATGGACCGTTATCTTCCATTAACTTCCCGCGCAGAGTTTTCGTTGTAATGACCCGAGCCGGCATCAGGGGAGGGGAAGGGGGCCTCTAGTCGGATCCCAGCCAATTTTACGAGCCGCCAACGTTTCCTCTGCGTCGTTTAACGCGCCGATTTTCGCCGAATAATTCGTTCCTCGATTAAAATCGAGAGGAAGCGATTTCGATCACGATGAAATTAATACTGCGTATGTATCGGACTGCGTTTTCTTTCTACTTTGTGTTAGATTGAGTAGTTGCCGATTGATTAATTTTCTTTTATCGCTCGTTCGAGTATTACATATTATATTTGGAAGAAAAAAAAAAGAGGGAAGGAGGAACATAGTGGTTTTCAGGAATATGTAGAATTTCAATATGTAGAAATTTATCTGAAATTAGATATTCGAAGGAATACAGTTTAATGAAAAGGGAGGACAATCTAAAGCAATAAAAGAAGGGGGAAATCGAAGAAAATGAAAAGATACATAAGGGGAGTCAAAACAGTGAAAAAGAGGAAAGTGAGAAGAAAGATCGATTGAAAAAGCGGTTAAATGGAATAAAAACTCGATAGGAAAGGTAAAAAAAGAAAAAAAAAAAGAAAAGGAACAAAAGGGAGAATTAAACAGAGATTACAAAAGAAAAATCGAAAATGGCTAAAAGCAGGTTTAAAAGAGCTGCAGAAATCAGTTGCAAAAAAAAAAAAAAAAAAGAATCGAAGAAAAATGCATTTTTATTTATCGTAGACTTTGATATTCCTCTTTTGTTTAATAATCAATCAAATTCGAAGAGAATATAATCAATATCTTACAAATTATTCACATTTTTCGAGAACATCCTTCATCGACTTTTCCTCGAACAATAAATAAAACAATCGATATACCTTTTATCCACAAAAATCGAGACTTACGAGTTTATAAATTATAGAAATAATTTCAACAAAAATCACTTCAAAAAATCATTTGAGATAATCAAGCTAATAGAGATGGCCCTCTCAGAAAACGAGATTTTTTACATAAATCCAACATTGACAGAATCCCCATTGAAATCGGAGAAGATGATCGGCCAATGACTCGCCATTTAACGAAACGAAAAATTCTCGAACGCGTGTAAAAAAAGAGCGCATCCACCGCAAGATGATGCACAACTCGTTAACCGGCCAGCTGCATCAGGCGTTTTAAATATTCCGGGCAAACAAAAACCTGGTTATTCGCACCGTTAATGGCGGCTAACCGGTATAAAAACTGCCCCCTCTCCCTCTCCTCTCCTCCCTCGTTGACACGATCGTCGAATTTATTTCCACGGTACGGGAAAGAGACATATTTCACACGGAGGGGGTTGGTGGTGGGGGTTAACCGGGGAGGAAAAAATTATGCGCTGCAACGGGTACTTATATGGACGGCTCGTTTTCCGGCAAATCGACCATGCATGCGGTGTTAATGACATGGATGGAAGCTGTGAAATTCGTTCGGATCCGATGGTTCTTTTTTTTTTTTTTCTCTTCGATTTTTTTTTTTTTTCCCCCCTTTTTCTCTTTGGCGATGCCGCGTCGCGCATTTTTGATGATCGTTTTGAGCAAGGTTGAAATGGTAGTCGGGTTGAATGGGAAATGGGGATTTGAATGAGTGATTTGAAGATATCGAGTTTTAGTATTTCGAGTGAAATATGAAAAAAATTTGTCGAAATGGTTTTTATTTTTTTTTTTTTTTCGTTTTCGCATGTTGTCGTGCGTGCGACGTTTCTTTTTTTTTTTACTTATGGATTTGGTTTATTGCAACGAGTAGTACAAGTTTGCAGTTAGTTATTATTAGCATCTCTCAACGTTGTAGAAAATTTGTTATTTAGATGCGAGGTAATAAATTTTTACTCTGTAACAACGATCTGGAATGATTGTAATCAATTTTCTTTTCTTTCTTTTTTTTTTTTTTTTTCTTTCGAGAAATCTCACATATACTCGAGAGAAAAACATCGTTACGACAGAATATTATTCTTTCCCTATTGTTATTTAAAATATCGAAACGGTTTTTCGAAAGTAATATTAAAAAATTATGGGATTCGCCATAAACCTAATTAATTTCCAAATTAATTTTCGATTCTTTAATTCTAATTTCAATATATAAAATTCGCTTTACCAATGAAACCAATAACCTTCATCCCAAAAATTTTCCTTCAATTCAATCATACAAGCGTGAAAAATCACAGGATTGAGCTAGCTATCCTTTATCATTTTCCCGATGTAAAATTCTTCGCGGGACTATACAAGTAAATGTGAATTATTTATAAAACTGGATACGCTTAATTCAGGCTTCATAGTTCCGGATGATGGCGAGAGCGGAGAAGAAGAAGAGCGGAAAAAAGGAGAGCTGTTGGGAGGAGGAGAAAACTCGTGAATCGCGAAACGAGTTTGGTTAAACGAGTGACTTATGGCGTGCGCATGTATTTACCTGTAATCAACGATATGACAACGATACGCAGCAGGGAGGGAAGAACAAACGAGTGGAATTAAACGGAGGAGATATAAAACGAAAGAGAAAAAAAACCCCTCCAGAAAAAGGAAAAAATGCAAAAATATCCAACGAACGGGACAGAAATCCGTACGTGGAACAATGAAACTCGAGCGAGCAGCGGGGGAACAACGATATAATGCGATTTTTAATAGAAACAAAGGCAACATTGATCCACCGCCGTGTTTAATAATATTTGCATATTTCCCCATCGTTGTTTAAACACGCGAACGATGCCCTTAACCGTGTCGGTTTTTTTTTTTTTTTTTTTGTTTCTCGCTCCTCTTTGCGTTTTGTTTTTAGGCGGAAGTGATGGCGATAGTAGAGAAAGGGAGAGAGAGAGAAAGGAAAAATTGGGAATGGATCGCGTCGATCAAATAACGCTGACGCGCGAACCCACGGAAATGACGACGGTCAAACATGGTCGGGCAGTTTGCACAGGACCGAAACGTTTCGTTGAATCAACAAAATAATCCTGGCTGCATTGAGCCCCGATGACGGCCCATGAACTGGAACATCGTAATTCGCGCTTTCGATTATTAATCGATGTGGCTAGACGAATTTACGCTTAGCTCCATGATGGAAAGGTATGACAGTGTTTATATCGTGAAGTGGAGGGAGTTGGAGAGATGCTTGTTGTGGGATGGGCGACACTTCCGTTGGGTCCATTGGGTTTGGAGTTTTATTGGAATATGGCGAATGTAACTCTTTAATATTGAAACATTGGAATGAAAAATTGTTACAACGTTAACGTTCGTTTGAGATTGGAAGTTGTTTGGTAAGGATTGTTGAGATTTTCTATCCTATCTGTTTATACACGCACGTTGAATAGAAATTCGAAATAACACATTCTGAATCGTTTATCGTTATATTCTTTCTTCCATGTGAACAGATTTGGATAACGTATTCATGTTGCAATTCAAAATAACATGTTGAAGGTTCATATAATAAGTGGAAATTGAGTACCAATATTCATGGAGGATTAATTTAAACGAAATATTCTGTATATATATTTATATAAAAATAAATAATTTAGAACATCCGTTTATTCAATATGTATTCGATTAATTATTTATTACGAATCGATTATAATTGAATTGAAAAAGAAGATGAAGAAATATTTAATAATAATATTACCAATAGGAAAGTTTCGTTGTATTAAAGATCTTCACTTCGATTCTGGAAAAATTGATCGATGAATTTATGAATATTTTTCAAATTGTCGAATTATTTTTTCGTAATTTTTGTTACTTATTTATTTCCTTTTACGATTTGTTAACTTTTACTCTAGCCTTTTGTTTTCGATAATAAAACGAGACAAACTTTTATCCTTTTATTTCCGATTAAAAGTAACTTCGTTAATAATAATATCATGGTTTCGAAAAGAGTTTCGAAATTCTATTTCACTGTAATAATACAAACGTTGTGCAGTCAATTTGAATACAATCAGCACTTCTCACAACGAGAAACTATATAATAAATTGTAACATCGTACAATATCATTTAATAACAGTCGCACTCCAATCGATTCTGCCTTTGCTGTGTGATATATTGTTTAAAATTCTTGCATGGAAAATAATTAACCCAAAAACTAAAGAAGCTTCTACGATCGAATATCGTATCAATTTATTCCTATACCTTGATTTCACGATTAAATAAATTTAATGATATTTTATCTGGTCTTCTCATGAATTATTCTCATATAAGAGAAATAGAATTCGAAACAAAAATTAAATTACAAGTGAATTACAAATTTTCCTGATATCCAATATATTTTTCTCACTTATTAGAAAAATATATAAATCTTTTACGTCGCGGGTAGAATCAACGAGAAAGAGGAAATAGATAAATCCATTCAAAGGCTATAGCAATTTCCATTCGTTAAAAATCCGATATCTACGTCGATAAAATGAATCGAACCGTTACTGGGGACATTTTTCTCTGACACGGACATACTCGAAGACGATCGAGCGGGCCACGTCGATTCGACATCCATCATGCCTAATGAATCTCATTCCCGTTGCAAAAACCAACAATAACGCGGATCCCGTGTGCTTCTTACGAAACGATCCTTCATTTTTTACGGAATTTCGAACGGCTCGTCCCTTGGGTAATCGCGCCACCCTCTCCAAGAGGGACGATTTTTCAACCGGCTTCATCCGTTTCTCCACTTATTTATATATCCCTTCTTCCTCCTCGATTGAAACGTAACTTCAATCATCTCGATGATATATTTTCCACGTTCCTAATTTTGCGCAATTGATATATTCTCTCTGATAATAATCAATTGAAATTCAGATTTGATTGAATAACAGATGTTACATTACGTATGAAAGATTATCGAATGTTTTGTTATGCGTACAAGAATCGTGTGCATTCAAAGACGTTCGTAGAACAATTTATATATAAAAGAATATAGTATAATATGTAAAGTATATATGTTGATTATTATATTTTAAATAATATATTTTAAAACAATAGATCATTAAATCATTCACATAATAATAAAACATCGAATTTTCATGTAAGAAATTTTGCCATCAAAATCTATTCAGAAAATAGAGGAAACCGTGCCATTGAGATCCCTTTTTGTTTTATCCCGATATCTCGAACGGTTGCCGAGATATAAAGATTCGAAGACAGAGTGCAGAGTTTATGAATGAGCTCGCGACCTACATATTTTCCTGGAAATGCGTACTACGCTCTTCCAGGAATCGCGTCTGCCGCTTGTCTGGAGTTTGGGGTGGGTCAGTGAGGCGAGGCGCGAGCGAGAGGTCCGAGTAAGCGACAAGGACGGAGGCAGTAAACGATCGAAAATTACCCTTCCCTTTACACGACGATATCTCGGGAACCGGAAGTCGTATCGGGATAAACGAAGAAGCGTTTTAAAGGGGAAGGTTCCGCGCTTCCGACGATCCCTCCCTCGTTGACCGGAAGTCATTATTTTCGGAATCACAGCGGTTCAAAGTTTTTCAAATTTCAATAGAGTTTGATCAAACGTTTTAAGATAGGTATGTTTACGAATGAAAGAATTACTTACTTGCAACGATCTTATTGATTGGAAATTCTATATTGATTTAAAATACTCTTTGGTTCGATTGAATTTTTATTTAATTAAACTCGATTGATGTTTTAGTGCGCCAATTTTCGTACTTATTTATACCCTTCTACATTCCACTTTGCCAATATTTTAACTTATTGATACGTATATAATGAGACACGTTCACTGTTCCAACATCTTGAATCGATCAATTCGATTCCTCTCTATTTCTGAAAGCGCATAAACCTCAAACAGGTATGCAGCTCGATACGGATCATCAGGAATACACCTTGACTCTCGATGTCGAAATTGATCGACGGTCGCGGAATAAATTGGTCGAGGTTGGATTTAATTCTCATATTTCATCCTGTCCCGGGTTGCAGTGTATAATAACCATCGCTTCTCACCCCCATAGAAATGCAGCGAGTTATGTGATTCTCATGGGGTTTCTCGTGCCGCGACTTCTGATCTCTTTCCACAGACGTAACATCGACACGTGTCACTCGCACAGAATAATTCGTTAAAGTGTGTTTGCGAGAATTTTAGGACGTTTCTTCAAAATCAATCCTTCCTTTCCTTTTTTTATCTCCTTTGTTTTACTACGATGAAAGATTCTTCTTTGGAGAAAAGTTGGTGATATGATAAATTGTTTTCGTGAAAGGTGTATTAATTGATTTGGATGGAAAATAAAATCGAAAAACCCGAGGATTCGAAGATCAAAAATTATATATTTGTTAGTGATTATTGTACTTTTGTTTGAGTGAGAATTATCATATTGAAAGTTTCTTAGATTGAGCAAATATAGAAATTGATCAAATAACAAAACTAAACATAGAAAAGTTTTCTCTTCCTTCTTTCTAAAAGTTCGTCTATCTAGATTTCTATTCTCTCCTTATTTCAAGGATTTTTTTTTATCAACGTGACTCCCACGAATATGAATGGATGAATTCTGTTGTCTCTGTGATTCTTTTTCTTTGAGTATTTTTCTCCACTTTTATCTTCCATCTAATTTTTATCATTACCTACTATCGTTTCTCTTTTCTAAATCCTATTTAAGCTCAGCAAATTTTTTTCTGAGCTTTTTTTTTTCCATCGTTTCAGAATCGAAATCATCGTGAAAATCAAATAAGTCATTGAAATAAATTTAGAAATTTACATTCTAAATCAATTAAATTAATTATTAAATTCGTTATTTTAAATTAAAATGTTGGAATAATAAAAAATAAAATAGAGAAAAATTTTATACATATTTTACAATCAGTATATTTGAATTATAAAAAATATAAATATATTCATTTTAAAAAATCACACGCATAATTTTAAAATAAATTTATAAACGTGTTAATTGTGCGATTACAAAATTCAGGAAGAAAATTTATTTTGTTTGAATAATAAAGAAATAATTTATCGTTATCTTTATGGTGCACAGACATTGAAAAAGGTCGCAAATTTATTACACGACATTTTGATAAGAGACTTTGATAAAACTAGAAAGTAATATCAAAGGATAATTTATATTTATTGCAATTTAATTTTCATTAAAATAATATCCTAGTAATATACTTGTAAAACAGAAATATTAAATTTAAAAAATTAATAAGTGGGGCCAAAAAATGTCTCTGTGTGAAAAAAATATCATTAATTTTTATTCCGTTCTCCTGTACTTTAATAAATTCTCTTTGAAGAGCTAAAATGTACTATTAAAAGAAAAAAGATGGTAGATAAAGGGAGGAGGAGACAGAGATAAAACACATTCTGATATAATCACAGATAAAATTGTAACCGTCCTACTACTTTAATTATTACTAATTATCCTGAACAATGCTTATAATTTTAATTATTATGATTTATTAAATTAATTTAACAGAAAATGTCAAAAAATTAATCAGCTTGAAACGAGTCCAGAATTCTCATTGTAAAAAGGTAAATTAACGAAATTTTTGTATAAAGGAAAAATGTCTAGGATACAAATTCAAATGCAATTTAATATTTTTCTCTGTAGTGAAAAATTTAAAAAAATTTAATAAATGATGATAAAAATTAAATTGAATGTTCAAAAAAAGATCAGGTAAAATTAATTTAATTTAAAAAAAAAAAGAAATTTCATATAAATACATATGAAAAAGTAACATCTAAAAATCTGATTAAACGTATACAAAACAAAACCACGAATTCTTCTCGACTGAAAGAAAAATTGATAAAAAATCAATAAAAACTCGAGAAGTTAATTATCTGTTGAAGTCGAAAGAAAACAAGTTCCGCGAAAGTTCAAGAACATAATTCAAAGCTGCAACAACATTTTTCTAATATAAGATGCATCAAGAATCTCTTTTAGAAAAAAATTTTTTAAAAGATCAATTATCATCATTCTCTTTCTCCAATCTAAGATATACAACAAGATATCCATCTTAAAAAAAATTAAATAAGAATGAAAAAGGAAATCGAGAGAAACGAAGATTTATTGCGAAAAAATAATCTTAACAATCCTAATAAGATTAAATAATAAGAATGCAACGCAAAAAAGAATTAATTAAAAACGAAAAGAATAACAAAAATTATTGTTTCGTGAAAAAGTCGGAAAAAATACACGGGAAGCAGAGGTTTAAAATACAAATACTCGGTGTATTCAACCTGACGTATTCAACCCTTCCGGAAGCTTGACGATAACGTCGAAGCGGATGTCGCTGTCGGTCGCAGTACGTTCACGTCCCACCCGTCAAATTCGCCTCTATCAATGGGAAATGTAAATTTACTGTAAATGACAGAAGGGCTGATAGTCGGGCCGATGATAATTATAGCCGACGATGCAACGATCCGCCCGTGCAATTTCACTCACGGTGTGCAATCCATTAAAATTATCCGGCGGGGCGATCAGCGGCGTGTTCGAGCGGACTGCAAGAGTACAAAGCCGCGCGATTCTTTATCAATGGCCATTTGCACGCGAAACGGCAAATTATAAACGAATGCATATCGCGTATCTTGAAGAGGACGACGATCTTTATTGGCGAGAAATTTGATAAAAGATCTCTCCGATTCGAGTTGGTGGTAATTGTGTTATATCGAGCATTTATGAGGCGTTAATGATGTTCTATTTTATTTTTTCTTCCCCTTTTGAATTTGGAAATAATCGAGTTGGAATGGAATATCGAAACTCTTCTTCTGTTTTTAATAAAATTCTTATTTCCATTTTGAAAATAGTTTCTTCATCGAATGAAGAGGTTTTGAATCGAATAAATTTCGAAATAGACAGACGATTTGTGAAAGAGAGGATCTTTCTCTAGAAAATAATTATTAAAATGTAAAAAATAATAGATTTATTAATGAGATACGAGCTAATGGAGGACAATAAAGACTTCAGTCACGAATTAAAGTTTCGATAAATAAATGGAGCATTTTGTGATAAAAATTTAATTCTTCCTCTTTGAATTGTGAATAGAAAAAAATTCTAATATCTCTCGAATGAATATAATTAATAATGTATTTGATATTTTAAAAACAAAAATAATTTTAATCTTTAATTAAAAATATTCCAAGAAAGAAAAAAGTATATACGAGACGACAGTTCGTTATTCGATGCAATTAAATAGCTATTTCTACGAGAAAATTTTATTTCTGCTGCTAGTGAAATTGGCCGTTGTTTTATTCTCTTGAATTAATTAAGCATCAAGAAGTGAAGGAGATACGATACAAGGCAGCTCATTGTAGTGTGAAAATTAAACCTGCACCGAGAGTCTCGAAACGATTGTTCTGTATATTCTTCCTGTTTCATTACATTAACGCGTTGTTCCGCTTTCCTTGGCATTTAAATACGTCGTACTTTTACTTGAAAGATGCCGGACCATTGTTCTTTCAACCCTTTTGTAACTGGAGGCTGGTCGTTGAAGAGGGAGAACTTGGTCTTTGAAATAACTCCGGCTTTTTTCTGCTCGATTTTTCTGGTCCACCGGCGACGAAATGCGTGTAATTAGGCTGAACAATCGGTCGTAATAGGAGTTTTGTTTGTGTTTTTCTTTTTCTTACTTTCGCCCATTTCTAGGAAGAAGTTTGTCAATATTATCATGTTTGGCGAAAGGAAAAATATATGTATCTAAAATGTTTTAAATTTTTCTGAATTTTTAATTTGTCAAATTTCTTTCTTTAATTTAAGTAATTCTTTCTTTTTTCTTTTGTCTTGGAATTAAATATTTACGATTTGAATATGGAATTTTTTTTCAAAATTATAAGTTAGTTATAAGAGAAATTTAAAATAAATATTAAGAGGAGCATTGTTTGAGAAAAGGAAGAAGAACTGAGAAAGTGTTAAGAAAAAAAAAAAAAAAAAATAGGAAAACTTAGGAGAGTAAAGAAATCATTTAAATGAGTAACAAGCTTAAAATTGGAAAATGTTGAAGAAAGGTGAAACGTAATGTTAAAGAAAAAACTAAAAAAGAAAAATAAGCTTGGTTAAAAAGGAAATGTAAACCTGTAAAGCTAAATGCAAATTTTTGCAAACAAGGAATCTCTTAGTAATTCAATAGAAACTCGGTACAAAAATTCAAAATTTTAATTGTTTCATCCCAAAGAGTTTCCATTATTTAAATACGAATTTTTCGCTGCAATATAATTTTCTTAATCATATTCGAAATATATCACATTTATTCAACTTTGAAAAGAATCTATAAAATTGCGGATCGATTTTCAAAATTCATAAGATTCGCGTGTCGCAGTGCGGTGAAACGTTTCGCTTTTCTTTTCTCTTTTTTTTTTTTTTTTTTCTCCTTCGCACTCTTTCTCTCCTTTCTCCATCTGTTTTTCTCCGATCTTAATCTGAACATCTTATCTAACTTTTTAATGGTATATCGACGTTAGATATAGCAAAAACTTTGAAATTAAGACGAATATCCCGGTGCTCAGAACGTAATTCAGACAAAGTTCGAGTGGCTTCCATTTTAATGACTGCTATTTCAGTACCGGAAGTGTTCGATGACGCGTAACGATGGCAATTATTCGAATCATTATCGAATTTCAGGAAATTTGTTTTACTTTTCAAAATCATTTTAGATATTGGCATTTTTTTCAAATAAAATTTGTGACCGATAATTATTCGAAAACTATCATATCGTTTCATTAAAAATCATCCCAAAAATTTTCCATCAAATAAATGTTTCTTCGTATTTTTGTTATTATTAGAAATTTTATATAATTTAAACAAATTTTCAATATATCTGTATATCTCGTTTTAAATAATTTTTTAACGAAGAGAATAAAAATTGTTTTGAATTAAATGTTAAAAAAAAGAGAGTAAGAATCACATTTTCTATAATTATAACAATTTGAAAAACGAATTGGCGAATGTCTTGTTTCGAAACTTGTTCCATACTAAATTCATATTAGTACGCGTACGAAATTTATTGCAGGAAGAATTCATTCTTCTGGCAATCAGCATGCAATACTAAGTAAGACGCAATTGCTGCCACGACGCTTCCATTCGCAAAGTTTGTGGCAATAAAGTTAGCAAAGTTTAAGCTTCTCTAACCTAAAGTTTCCTCGTTTGTCTACCGTAAAATGAAGAATATTATTGCTATTGTATCCTTTCTTTCCTTCCCCTTCCCTTCCCCCCTCTATCTTGTGAATAAATTACTTTGCATTTTAATATTATTGCAAATAAATTTCTCTCTAACTAGAGTGAGTAATTTTTAATATTATCCCCAACGAATATTAGCCCTCCCAAAAAAATACGATAAAAACTAGATTAAAATTTGGTGCAAAATTGTGTCTGAAGTCTTTTTTGATAAATTTTAAAAAAATGCAAAGGGAGAGAAAATATTGGATAGAAAATAATGATTCTACTCGCAGTATCTATAATTATTATAATTATTATTTTTCATTCAAAATCTAATTTAATTAATAATATATTTTATTGTCCCTATTTTCTTATTTAGTTTTTAATTATATTTAATCTGAAATTTTCATATGACACTAATCAAATAACACGAGATATATTATAAAAATAATTTTTAACTAGCTTCAAACTTTATCAAATCCTCCATAAATTAAATTTCAAGAGCTTCGTATTGAAACTCTATACGGTTTCAGAGTTGGTAGAAATATAATCCCCTTTTATGAATCGTATGCCGTGAAATTTCTCATTGAACACGGAGACGAAATACGGAAACAAAGTTAGGCAAATGTCTTAAATGGTAATCACGATGGATATCGAGGTGAAATTCAATAAATACAAGAAGAATCCAACGCACTAATGTTCACACACGATCGATCGTTCTACATCGAGGGATATATAAGATAAATTTCCTTGGTCGCTTCCTCAAGATTTACGCGTCACGTTTCTTGTTGAAATACAATATTGCAAGAATTGAGAATCGCTCCACGCTGTCGATAAAATTCATTTTATACAAAGGAAAGTGGATCACGGAAATATATAACTAATGTTACATTTAAACTGACAATTTGATATATTGGAAAAATTTGTTTCTAATAAAATGAAATTGCGAAATAAATATATAATAACATGGAATATGTGTTGCAATATCGTGAAATTTAGAAAGATTGTTGTTAATTTAAGAAATTTTTCCAACATTAATAATAAAAAAAAAATAATAATGGAATAACAATAATAAAAAGATAATTCGACGATGAATCAATGATCGGAGTAATCTTAATTTGTTCAATATCCCATTTAAACCGTACAGAACAGTAAACAGAAGTTGTTTCAGAAAGCCAACTTATTCTCTATCGATCTTAATCTGCATTTAGCCTGACTGTTCGAACAATTGGAATGTTTTGATCCCACTTTAGTGGCACGTAACAGCAAACTTCCAAGAACCTTGCAATTCCTCTGCACAGGTTCCCTTCTGCATTCGTACAAGGTGTTTCAACAATTATGTTCTGGTCTTTAAAAAAAAGCAAAAACGAATATATACAAAATAAAAATGAAAAGTATTGCAATTTACTTTCCTTTTAAATTTATAATTTAACTTTTGATCCTAGAACGGAAATTTTGAGAAACAAAAAAAAAAAAAATAAATTTGAGAGAATAAGAATTATTGATTTAAAGCAGGATAAGATAAAGTAAAATGTAGTATCAGATAATATGTAATGGAACGTTCGGTTAACAGAATAATAGAGCAATCTAGCTAGAATGCAGCTAATGAAAGTCTAGATAACGAAAGTTTCACCGTGTATAATAGATTCCAAACGATCTACAATCAACATTGCATCCACCCTCGACACGTTGCGATCTTATCAAAAGAGCAAATCTTAATAACCCGTAGAACATTGGGAAGTAGTTGCAACTAGTTATGCAAACGTTATCTTGTATATAAATCGGCAAAATTGGGACCATTGGTCGACATTAATTAAGTTCATTTGACATAAGATGATATAAAATAATTTCTCGATTGAATGAATAAGTAAAACTTTAAAAGTTAGAGACCTTTTTATAGATGTTTAAATAAAAATTGATTATTAAACACTTGTCCTTTCTCTCTTTTCTTTTTTTCTTCGTACATATTCTAAAATGAAAATATTTCAGGAATTTGTTTTCCTCTAAATGCTCTATTTCTATAGCTTTTCTTTTCATGCTCTTCGTTATTTTATTTCAAATTATTAGTTCGAATAAAATTTAAAGTAAGGAATAAGAAAATATTAGGATCAAGCGTCTCCACCAAGTTTGAAACGCTCGATAGATTCGAAGAAGACGCTATCAACCGCGTCATAATTGAGTTGTAAACAGCGGGGGCGACATTTAAATCCGGGTGAAGTGCTCGACCACTTTGTACATCCTGTCCCACTCGAGCGCCCACGATGCTTGAATAATAAGCTGCGCCTCCGCCACTCAAACCGAGTCTTAGAGTTATTAGAGACACTCGGGGATAGATTAAATGAACGATGCCTTGTTCAAGAACCCTCTATTGAGTCCCTTTGATCGACGACCACTGATACGATCTCTTTCCCTCGAGCCGATCTTTTGCTGTTAGTTCGGGTTCTTATTTTCCTTGGTAAAACGTGGGAAAAAGTGGTGGGTACGTGAACATTTTTTTAAGAATGTTAGACCAACAGAGGGTCTAACAGGCTTTTGTTCAATGCAGAGAATCTTTTGTGAAGATTTACTGGATTTTGGATTTAGATGGAAATAAAAAATTATGGTGTAAAAAGAATTGGAAAACAATTAATGGTTTAAAATAATTTTGATTTAAAAAAAAAAATAGATATAAAGTTGTAAAGAGTTTACTAAAATTATTATTTAGCAGAATTGAAATAAAATCCTGTAAACTCTATCAAGTCCTTAGCTATAATTTCCTAATAATTAATTAAAATAGAAAATTTAAATATATACAAAATACACATAATAAGATGAAGCAAATCTCTATTCAAATTCTATTTTTCTATTTTTTTATCCATCAAACTTTTAATTTGCGTCCTACAGATCTGCTCATTTTGCCCGAGAATAAAACAATTCTTGACAATTCATAATATTCCATTCCTCAACTCTTTTTCCATTGAATCTCGTCCCAAATAAAGATGATCCATTACATAATGCAAGATCCTTCCCAGGCTATTTCTCCTTTGTTTTTTTCCTTTTTTATTTTCATCTATCTCATCCTTTTCATTCAACATTCCTCGTGTTCTCGCTCAATCATTCGCTTACTGACTCACTCGACTTGTTCTCCGGTTCATTCACTCGGTTGCTCATTCAACCCGTTATTCGCCAGCCCTCTCTCCCTTCCCTCTCCACCTGACTCTGTCCCTGATGCAACATGCAAACCAATGCAAGTTAGTTTAGGATACTAGTGTGCAGGTGCAGAAACAGAGGCCTTCAATTAGTTGAACGGATTCGTGGTCCGTGGTTGGCTATGTAATTAGAAAAGTTTATGAGTCATAACTTAATTGATATTCCGGTAGCTACAACAATGGTTCAAAATCGATTGGGAATATGTTCGAAATTCATTGGTTTGTAAATTTTTACTTGATTCGTATAATATTTGTAATCTTACGTGTATGGATTTGATTATGAGAGTTTTGATTTGAGTGTAGCAATTCTTGGAAGTGTGAATTCGTTTGACAGTAAAATTTTTTCGAATAGCTTTTAAATAGTTATTTCTGATTGGTTGGATATGTATTGAGAATGGTATTCAATATAATGTAGTCCATTTGTGAAAAATAAATCGGGAATAAATCTCGAATGGATTTACAGCTTATTTTAACTGATTTTTACTTGTTTCTTGTATTTCTCTGAAATTCCTCTGAATACGTGAGAGGAAATTTTACGTGAAATTATCAGTATTTTTATAAAGAAAGTGCGAATGGACTTATATTAATTTTATACTAAAATATATAATATTTGCATTATACATTACTGATATATTAAAAGCTATTGTTTTGAGAACAATGCTAAATTAATATTTTTTAAGAACTATTGGATAAATATTGTACAAATATAGTACAATATTTTTGAATTAAGTATGATATACGTATTTTTACTGTCACCAAAAATTGACAAAGATAATTGATAAACTATGTGCCAAGATTGAAGGATGGTCACTTGGTACTTTGAATTTTCCTGATATTAGATACTAAATGAGTTTCGGAAAGCCGATGTCACAAGGTTTACAGCAAACTATCTTGCATAGGTGGTGCTTAGAGATTATACGATATACTCTGGATCGTCATTCACAAAGCGCCATTTACTGTAGCTACGAAATACTATATGTACTTCCGGAAAATCGAAGCTGGTAGAGATCATGATATTACATACCAGTTTATGGTGTAAACTTATCTCATAGGAAAGTGGCTTTAAATTTTTCACCAATATGAAATTCATTAAATCCAAAGTATTAGAAAATTTTAAAATAAATGAAGAATAATTGAATTGAATTATATAAATCATCTTCATCAAAATTTCATTTTTCTTCATGTAATTATAGTATTGATTACAGTATTGATCAAGCATTTTATTTTCGTTTTTTTGAAATTCAATATACATGTGAAGTTAGAACAGAAAATGTAATTTTTCGTCATTAAGAGATTTTCCATTATTTATTTCATTGTTGTTGTACATAAACTTTCACAATTTCTAGTTTCTATATTCAATCTTTTTTCTAATTTCTCTTTCTAATAAGTTTCGGGCCACCGCCGGTTTTAATCAACTGCATCCGACCTATCGCGTGATTATTCGTAACACAGAATCGCAGAGTTTCCGGTTTGTGCAATCAACGTAGCGCAGATCTAGTGTGAAATTAAGCGAGGGGTGGGGGGTGGAGAGAGGGTTTACGATTATTAACGTGACTGAACGTACATTCCCCCGAATACTCTTGCAGGCCAGGGCTCGCAAATCACTGATCCAAGACGTATTCTCGAAACGTATTCTTTATTTCCAAAATTTTTTCAATCTTTCCAACGAGTAAGATTTTCTGATATTCGATATTATACGTATTATTTTAATTTATCATAAATTTTTCATAAATATTTTATTATTTCATTCGGAATAAGTTATAAAAAATATATCCTTTCTTTATCTTGATAATTGTAAGCGCTTGGATTTTAGTTTTTCAACAAATTTCAATGAGGAATAACACGTGCCATAAAAAGATGTGCAGTATTATTATTAATCTATGTTGCACATTTGTTGCACAGAAAATTTTCCTCACTTTGTAAAATTGTAAATTCAACGATCACCGAGAAAATAGCGTAGCATAAAAATTAATAACCAATAAAAATTTCGATAATTAAAAATAAAACGTCAAATGTGTGCAAATATTTTCCATCTCGCGATATGAATATGTCACAAACGCCTTTCCAACCCAATTATCGATTAATGAATTTTGCAACGGATAATTCCAGCTGATTCTCACATATCGATCTCCCATTTATTCTTCCAGAATATCGAATCATCTCGATAGCTTTTGCATGATCAAATTACCCGAACAGATATATAGAGACAAGATGTACAAATTAATTACAAAATTACATATATAACTTTTAAATACGATAAATTTTTCTACAAATATTTTCTTCAATTCACTCGTAGACAGATCACGTGTCCAATATATATATATAGATTTCAAATATATTCAACGATCGATATTTTACTCATTATAACGAGTAATTTCCTTGATTTGAATCTACTTACTTTCGACAATATCCAAGTATCATTGCAAAATCGATGATACATGCATCACGATACTCGGAGAAGAAAATGCATAAACCGCATCAAAAGCGGTTATATTCGAACGAGTAACGATGCAAATTTTCAAAGTGACCCGTGGCAATTCAAAGTTCTCTGCCTTTCCAACCCCCTTCATTGTTTCCCTTCTACGGATCATCTGCGGCGAGATTAACGACTCGACTGAAAGCGTATCGTATATTTTAAAGGGGGGAATCGATTCTCCCGTGTTCTTTCGACGGGTCACTTTGTTGGAGGAGCAACAACGTTATCTCCTCTCGAGTTCCAGCGGATAAATAGAAACTGATCGAAAGGAGTGTTGGAACAAAGGGTTGAACATTCACGAACGATGAATCGGTCATTACGATCGGATATGAAGTTTCGACATCGACAAAAGGGAATGGTTAACGAAAGTATTTGTTGCTTTGTACGGTTTGACGAGAGAGAAATATTTTTTTTTTTTTTTTCTTTTTTTTCTTTTTCACTCGATACATAGAGGATTATAATCCGTTTTATGGATTATGCCGCGGTTTCTCTGCACGGCTCGATAATGAAAGGTATTTGGTCGTTCCTATCTGTTTTTATTATTTCATCCTTTCTTTTCATGATGTTTCCTTGTACGTTTTATTATTGGTAGAATTTTAATTATATGTATTATTAGAAGGTTTCTTTTTCAAATACGTTTGACTGTAGAGAATGTTTATATATATATATGTGTGTGTGTGTGTTATAATTAAACACCTTTTTAATAATCATAGCTTGTTAAATTCGAAATTTAAATACGCAGACTTTATTAATCAGTAAATAGTAGTTGATATAATTATTAATATAAATAGAATGGAGCAAAAATACTTTTTTTAACCAAATATATATATTCATTTCAGGAAGAGAGAAAATTTTCATTTTCAAATTCCTAAATATAGATTAAAAGAAAAATAGAAGAGAATGAAAGCAAATTCCAAAATCCAGGAAATATATATTTCGATAAATTTGAATATAAAATTCGATGCATTTTCAAACTCGATATCTCTCTCGTATTTTTCCACGAAATCTCTCTTTCCCAAAGCTTCATGGTTTCGCACGATTTTTTCAAGAAGCAAACCCGATCAATCCCCTTTCGCGCGAGTGGAAGGATAAATTACACCAGGCTAAATTGCGCTATAATGCAACAGCTTGGTTTAGAAAATACCGCGCTATAAATTTCCAGATCCGATACGCGAAATTTCAACGGGGGTGCGGCCGGAAATGCGTTTTGTAAATCATCCCCGGTGCCGGTTCGTTCGCTGTTTAATTTGTTACGGGGACGCCGGATGCTCGCGAGTCGATAAAGCATTCGATGAAGGAGAGACGGTGGCTTTCGATTCTCGAATTGGACGAGAAATTACGAGGAAGGAAGGAAGGGGTTGCGCAGAAATAAAGGGAAGAAGTATGGGATGCTTTTGGAGGTTGCTTGGCGCGAACTCGGCTTCTGAAACGCTTCTGAATCGGTGGAGGGATGAAATTCACTTTTGATATTAAATTTTCGTGACATCGAATTACGGTTTCTCCAGATTTTTCCCCGACTTTTTATATATATATATATATTTTTTTTAACACCAGGAATTGAAAAAGGTTGGATTGGATATTTCACGAACTCACGTCTAGTAAGTAAATTGTAAAAAATTTTGTAATAACGTATATTGAATATTAATTTTATCAATTGCAGAGAAACAAATTGTTCTGAATTGAACTATAATATTTTAATATCGTTTAATGATTGAAATGATTTAACGCAATAAAATTGTTAATAATTTATGATAAATTGGATACAATCAATTCCTTCTTCAAACATTCTTACAATTAGAAGGCATAAAACTGCTGTAAAACTGTAAAATCAGTTTTATCAAAAACAAAAGATATATTTTTAATTTAGTTGACTAATGATTAAATTTCAAATATAAAATGCGAAAATACTAATACTTTTCCACTTAATATCCACTTCCATCTCTAAACAATTAAATTACCCGTAACACAAAATAATGAACATTTTCAAATAACGAGTTTCTCCCTTATAAATAATTCTCCTAAATTAATAATACACTTTCCTTCCTTTGCTTCGATTATTACACATTGATATTACGTCTCATATATTGTTATACTTTTCTCTTTCTAATATCCAAACAAGAAAAATCTCTCTCGCGGATGGTTGACAAGCTTTTCGATTAATATCGGGAAGCGGTGAAAAGTCGACAGGCAAGTTAAACAACCCCCCTCGATCACACAACAGATCAAACACAGAATCAACAGAGATCCCAACAACGACACACTGTCCGCCCTCCCCATCCTCTCGAACCCTCTCGATCTCGGATCAGAGCCCCGCCGCTACATCCGTGCGGGCGGACAGTCGATCCGGACGATTAATGACGACGAAACTTGAAAATCGGTCGATCGGCCGCGAGTTCTTGGCGGCCCGTGCCTGCCGTTGACACGGCCTGTCATCGGCCGTCGCGTGAAATTTATTAAATCGCTTTCTGATCGCGCGTCACGATGCGCCAAGTGTGCTTCCCGCGCGTCATATAACTCACCGCGCCGACTTTTCCGCCCTTCGATCCTCGCCCTTTCCACGCCTGTTATTTATTTCCCAACCGTTCCCTTTTTGCCTCTCCTCCACCATGCTCCCCTTTCGTTTTTACAATATCGAGTTAACGATAACTACGTTAGGTTATCGATGTCGAAGTGGTGGCTCGGAGAGGGAGGGATGAAATTGTTTGTCGCGAAAAGAATTAATATTAAGTAATAAAGAATTTGCTCGCTTTTTTGTAAATGATAGCTGAAACAGAAAATACGAAATTTGTTGATAATATTATTATTGTAAGAAATCAACCAAAGATATCCATCTTTCCTCACACGTAAGACATTGAAATTTATCTGGAGAGAAGAGATTCCGCTCCCTTAACGTTTTCTCAGATCATGGATGAAGCGTCACGCAGTGAAATCGAGTCAATTTTCGGGATTGTAACACAGTTGTGCACGATATCGGCCGCTCTTTTGTTCTCGTCCAACGTCCATCAATCAACACGCGCCCGTTGAAAGTAAATAAAGCGAAATTAACGATGTTATGAGCGTGATCGGTGCACGGACTAACGAAGCTGAAATGTTGGCTGAAAAGAGAAAAGGGGTATGCGTGTAGTATGATAATGAGAGTAACGAAGTCACGCAGCTATAATTTTAAACTCACTTTCTTTCTTCGAAAAATCTCTTTCTCGAACGTTTCCCCTTTCCTTTCCCTTTCCACATTTCTCTCCTTTTTTTTTTTTTTTTTAATTAATTTTCTGTCTCGAAGAAGAGAGGCAGATATTATAGAAAAGAATTTCGTAATATATATATATTTTTTCGTGGCGGTATTGGTGGCGGAATTGAATTGGGAAATAGTGTGTCGTTCGTGCACAATAAAGGTTTCTTCGAAAGCAGTTTGGTTTCCGGTAATTGAGAAACGTTTGATGAGAGAAAATTGGCGATGAAGTTAGTTAAAAATCAATTGGCTACGCGGAACAGTTGGTTACCTTTGAATGGTATTGTGTGCGTTTGTATACACGTACACGTATTCTTCTCTGCTTTGATGATTTTCTGCGAAGTTTTGTATACACTCGAGTTTGAGTTTGTTGCGGGTTAAAGGGAACGGAAGGTGGAATAAATAAATTTGAGAGCGGGGGAGGGAGCGATAGACTGGAGATGAAATCGTCGAATAGTTGGAAATGGAGTGGCGGGAGAGTTGTTCCAACGCTGGCCTTGAACGATCGATTGATTTTCGTTTCCTTGTGCCTCAGCCTTTTTTCTGTACAATTTTGCTTTCTTTTTGCACAGTGCAAAGTATAATTTCTAAATATGTTTTTTTTTCATGTGTATAAAATTTTTATATTTTCATATAATTAGGAAAAGAGATGATAGATTGTTTGACAATTGTAACGAAAGAGAATCGTCGTAAAATTTCATAAAAATGAAAATTTTAATGCAGTATCAAAAATTTGAAAGGAGTTTTCAATTTTTGCGGATTGACTATTGACGAGAGTACAAAAAACACAATAGTAAAATGTGCAACGAAATTCGTAATGAACGCACTCTTGATAACGCAATTCGTATGCAGAAGAAAAAATCAAATAGTTGGAAATGTCTTCTCTTCCGCTTTTTAATATTTTCTAACACATTCAATGAGGATGACGTGAACGTTCATGAAAATTTCCTATGGCATAAATGCGTACGCGTCGTAAACTTTTCCAAGAAATGTGTGAAAAATGAAAAAGAGTTCTCTCCATATCCGGGCTTTCCTTTTACGTACACGTTCAATATAAGTGTTACCAAGTGTCATGTTGTTGCAATATCAATTTTGAATTTCGTTGCATTTTTCGCTATTCATTCCTTAATCCGAAAATCATTGGACAAGTTTCCAATCGTGCAAATATTTAATATATATCTAGACTCGGATCAATAGTGATCCGGATTGGCTATTTTTTGGTCAAGGATTTTACGAGAAATTTATTTAAAAAAAAAAGAATTCTCACGATCCGTGAATTAAATGATTGTAAATATCGAAACAAATTTCATTTTTTTCACTCGTGCATCTCCAATTAAAATTGTTCCATCGTTGAATAATTATTAACCTCGAATGTCCAAAAAAAAGGGGGAAGAGGAGGCGTGTGTGTGTGTGTGTGTGTGTATGAGAGAGAGAGAGAAAAGTAGCATAAAGAGGCATAGGAAAAATAACAATAAGGTTGTTAATGGGAGGGTTGAATGGAATGCAATACCGTTGAAGTTGGGCGGAAAATAAGACAAGTTAGCAACCGTGGATAAGATCAGGATAATAACGAAGCTAACGAAGTTAGACGGAGCGTCGTTAAGGCGACGATCTGCTATTAAAATCCCATCACTGACGTTAAGGATATTTTTAAGGGAAATGATAGCCAGTTTTTTCGACAGCCTCCACCGGATACCAGTGGATTCTGAAAGACGGTGCGCGAAATTCTTCGCGTTGGCTCGTGTAATTGATGAGGTTAGGGGGGGAATAATGATTACGGTTGAAGGGGACATGGACGAGAATGGATAATTAAAATCTCTGTATGCTCGTATTGCTTGGTAATTGGACGTTTCATTGATTGACGAGATGTAATACTACGTGAAACTCATAATGCCCAGTTTACTCGTTAGTTTTTTGCGATTGTAATTAATTCTCCTTTATTTTAAATCGAGAGATATGATAGGTTTACGGTTTCAACGATCTTGAAAATGAATAAAAAGTGAATCGACCGTACTTAAGGTGAAATATTTTTTCTATTTGCAGTTTGAGATACAATAAGTGTTATATAAATGATAATAGACGATCTTTATTACGTAACAACGAAATCAAAATCATCTTGGATAATATATTCTTCCTCTCGTATAATGAAAATTTTCCAATTTGCATTTTCTTTTCTATTAAAGGTACAGAAATCGAGCAATGATGGGGAAAGAACTTACGTTCATTTTTAATAATAAAATGAAGAAGAAACGATGAAGAAAAAATTTTTATATCACAAGAGGCATTTGAAGGGAGAAATCTGATATTGAAATGCAAATCTATCATAAATCTCTCAAACGCGTCACCAAGGACCAGCTCCACATCACATGCAAGCTCTCTTACTTTTGATTTACGCGTCTCAAGTAACTAAACGGTGCTCATTGAATTACTTCCCCAATAATTAGTTCTCCAACTTTCGCCAACTCATGCATCATCTCGATTTCATTAATTTCAACAATCCTAATCCTATGACTGAAATCATATGTAATTAGTATGTAACCGATTGATTCTAGAAAAATATTTTTTTAAAGTAACCGTAGTACAACAACGCACGCTTAATAATCCTTAATCATTATTTTCTACCAATTTTCTTAATACAAATATCACAAATGAGATTGCTCGATACAAGTATGGATGAATTTGAATTTTACCATTTCATTATTCGTTTAAAAATTTACGTTTTAATTTCTTTACCTTTTTTAATACTTTGCAATTTCAATAACATTCCCAACGTGTTTACGAAAAATATTCACACTCTTGCATTTAGAAATAAATCCGGAGAACAATCTCTTTTCATAAACAGAATTATTGTTCATTTCTGAGAAAATTAAATTTAAAGATATTAAACGTATGTCGTACATTGATTTCAAAGCATTTCTTCTATGTATCTATTTCTATGTATATGTAAATTTATATGTATATGTAGATTTCTATAAAACAATAAAGAATAGAGTTTTCAATATCGTTTCGAGGCAAAAAAGATATAGTACACACGGAACCCTGAGGCATTAAAGCTTTATCCTGTTTCCCAAAAAAGGAGGTCACTAGTAAAGTATATATTTAAGCCTGGAAAAACAATTTGACGATGAAATGTATATTACATTAATGTAAATGTGTGAAAGTTAAATCCTCAACTTTAGGAGTAGGTTAAAAGATGGAATTGCATAATTAATTGAAGGGAAGAGTTACTTGTATCTTCTTAGGCTAATTATAATTTGACAGATTTACATAATACGAAAGATTTTAATTTTTTTTGCAAACGAAGCGAAATTCTGAAGACAAATTTTTCACCGTGCTTTTATTAGTCGTAAATTTGAATATTCATCGAAAATGGTGGTACGTTCGCAATAAAAGTTTCTTTATAATGTATTTGTATAAACCGAGTTTATACAAATATATAAACTTTGTTAATTAAAATAATTATTTAGATATATCAATGAAACATTCTCTATGACACTTGAAATAGCACAAGTCGATTTTTTTTTAACGAAAATGGATTCCGTTTTTTAATTTTTAACAATTGAAAGCTATCGTCGAAGGAAATCGCATTATTGTATGAAATTCCATCCGAATGCACATTTTATTTCAGAAATCAATAAGCTTGAACAAAATCAATTATATATTTTTCGTTATTATTCAGCATTAAAGTGAAAAATAAAACGATCACTTTTATAATAAATTTTATAAAACTTAATTCTCCGAAAAGAGAATTCTTTTTCACGAAAAAATTCTATCCCTTATCGCATTAATTTAACACAAATTTATCAGGAATAATTCCTATCCAAAAATATATATTCAACGTTCGAGCATAAAAGAACGAAGGGAAAAGAAATCGTTTCCATAAAAAAAAAAAAAAAAAAAAAAAATCACACGCCAGATCGACATCAAAATCGCGTTTTATCAAAAATACGATATATCAAGGAAAAGTTCGTCCACGAGTCTGGAAACACGACGACCCTCTTCGCATTATCTCCAAGATTATCTCTCTCTCCTCTCGGAGGCAGGGTGCAGGACTTAGAAATTATTCGCCAGTTTGAAAGAGCGCGGAGTAGTTCATTCTCAAAAGAAAGATCCACACGAGAGATCCGTTTCGCGCTTCCTGCAAACGATCCAACCCACCCCCTCCCCCCGCCATTTCCACCACCCTTTCCTCGAGCACCGAGCGGCATAAAGAAGAGAAAACAGGCCGCTTACATCGTTCTTAATACACGTATCTATGACGCGAGCCCCGTGTTACGTGAACAGAGTCGAGGGGACTTTCTTCCGTCGCGAAAAACCGGGTTGAGAGCGGCTCAAGAGGGTGTATCCCGTGTATCCTGTACAAAGGTCGAGAAAGGAGAGGAGGAAGAGGAAGAAGAAGAAGAAAAAAAGGAGGACAGAGTGAGAGAAAGGGAATTGACGTGGTGGCAAGTGCGGGTGAAGTTGGAGACAAAGATGAGATGATGGAAGAAGAGACTGGATGGGGTACGAACGCAATTATCCGAGGGATATGATATTAAAAAATAGAAGAACAAATGTAATTTAAATACGTACGAAAATGTGCAGAATCTTCGCTTCTTCGAAACAAAAGATTGGAAAAAATAAACAAAGGAGACGAATATAAAGAGGCAAGAACAATGGGGAAAAAGAAAGAAAGGTAATCGCAGACGAAAATGCGAGAGGAATAAAGGACGGATGAGAAAGAGACGGGGAGTAAAATAAATTGCTCACGGCATCTGGTGATAACTGGGAAAGTTATCACGTGTGCCGCCTTCTCATCGAACACCCCGAACGTACCCTTGCCGAATTTCTCGCCGTTCCCAACTTTTCCCCCGCTTGTACTTCCGCTTGACACCGGTCATAGAGAAGGGGTGGGCCTCTCGAGTACCGGACAAATCTTCCTCCAAAACGGGGGAGAACCGCTCGATGCAGGGGGAAAGAAAAACCGTGGGGAGAAACTCTGGTCGTGATTTCACTGAGAACAAGATTCGGTTTGCAACAATGTGTCTTGGGGTAGAGGGTGCCTGCTTGCAAAGATATCGCGGTTTCGATGGGGTTGAAAGAGGGAGGGAGAATTGCGAAACCAGGGAAAATTCAACCCTCTCTCGTTGTTCGCCAACTTCGCATTGTACAGTCTTTTCAATTCTTTATTTTCGCTCGGTTGTTTTCTGTTTCTTCTTTTTTTTTTTTTTTTTTTTTATTTTTCCTTTTGAAAAGTAATCGCAGCGATGGCGGTTTTTAAATTGTTCGGATATGAACGAACTTTGGAAACTTCGATGAATGGAGGAAGTTATTATTTTATCAACGATATAAATTTTTAATTGGCGCTTTATTTACTGTAGATTTATTCGAAATTTACGGTTTCCCCATCGAAAAGATTAATTTCAAGTAATAAAATTATTCCTGAATCTTCCAGTTAATAAATAATAAATATCATATGATCATATTTACCATAATATTTGGAACATCTTTGGTACATCCTTCCCTCAGAAAATTGCACCATAGAATCGATGATTAAAGCGACAATTTAAATCCGTCTCCTTTCTTCCACGCTTCTTCACAATCTCCTTTTTTGCCTCGCTTCGAGGCAAGGTGGTAAAGTATAGGAGATTGGTGAACTCCTCTTTCGTTCGTAAGAGGGACGCTCTATTTCAAGGGAGAAGAAAGTTTCAGGGTTTTTTTTTCACGCCTCGTATCGATAGAAATGATTTATGAATTTGATATTTTTTTTTTTCCTTCTTTCCTTCCTTTCCACCCTCGCGGTACTGTATTTTTCTTGCGTGGAAAGAGGCTTTGGGGCACGAATATACGGGCACGAAGATGAATGAAAGGCATGGAGAAAGTTGGAAGCGTTAAGGATAATGGATAAGCGATGGATTAATGAATCGATCGTTGGCGAGCTTCTTTGGCGAGGTTTGTTTTAGAAAATTGATCCCTCTCCTCTCTTCGTTTTTCTTCTGAAAATGAGTTGACAAGATCATGAAGGGATTTTCGTGGATTTAGATGTTTGCCTTGTTATATAAAATGAAATTGGATTTTTTGGATTATTAACTTTGACCCTGTCGAAGTCGTTGTTTAAACTATAGGATTTCAGATTTCTTTTGTGTCCAAAGGGAAATTTATTTTATCCTTTATGGAAATAGATATACGTTTAAATTTTTAACATTTTAACATCTCTTCACGATTGATAAATAAATATGATTTATCCTTATTATAAGATAAATATATTTACTTTTATCAGATATTGTATTATTGTTAAATCGCATAGAGATCGAGAAGAAAAAAGTGAAAGTTAGAAATTAACGTTACGAGGGAACAATTATTATATTATATGATAATCTTGTAATTTTGTCTGTTTTAGGTAAGTTTGAAACGTTTTTCGAAGTGAAATATGCTCATCTGCAGTAAGTTCAGAGTACGTAAGTAATAAAACTTTTTTTAAATAAAATATTAAATTTTTAAATATTTCGCGGAGAGAGAACTGGATACGTTAATGCGATGAAGATGTTGGAAAGAGATAAGTGTGTAACTCGTAATGACGAGAGAGCGATATTTTCTTTGAAATCATTAGAAGCTTGGCCCCAGCTTGAAGGCACAGTAACGTTATTTCTCTTTGGTACTGGCGAACTATGCTCATTCTGAAATTCGTGCAACTATGCCGCTTACAAACACAGGGATAAAACGTACGCGTAGATCAAAAACGTGCGCGGTGAATATGAATATAAAAATATGAATATGAGAATGAATAGAGACAAAAATTTAAAATGTTATAGCTCTGCCCATTACGAGATGTACCGTACCGTAGCATGAAAAATTACGTCCATTATATTCATTTATAAATTTTATAACGCTCACGCTCGTTGTGATGTTATTGTTTCATCTTCTTTATACTTTTCATTATTAGTAGCGGTGTAATAAATGTATTAAACGTATTAAATGCGACGTTACCTGTATCTCGTTTTAACATTAATTCTTATTTCATGCCGTTCCGGATTTCAATTTTTACCTTAATTTTTGTTTGACGTAAAGAAGATAACGAGAGATATAAAAAAGATATTTTTCACAATTTTAATGCACATCATCTGTCACGTGTCTAATTTTCTTTCTCTTAAATTTTTTCTCATTTTATTTGATCTTTCTTATTTTCATACGTATGCATCCGTAGAAATTTCTTTTTTTTTTTTTACATTGCTTCGTTCCTTTTTCTTTCAAGTTCTATGTTATAGTCTTCGAACAATTATATCGAACAATAATCTTTCCAAATTGTAAAAAATTAAGAATCTTTTCCTTTATATTTTCAGTTTTCATCGTTAATGGATATGACGAAGGGATCTCGAATCGAATCTCAAAACGACACTTTTATTCCCGAACAAATGTCTGAGAAATCTAATAAAATTCGGTGACAGTAGCGAAAATTCCAGATGCTCCCGTAAATTCGACTCTCGTAAAATAATCATCGATATTCGAGGTCGGCCTCCCTTTCGCTCTTTTACGATCAGATTATGTCCAGGGATCAAGTTGGGTCTTTACACGCGTGTCGATCGTCCATCGTCAGTCAACAGAGATTTGTCCGGGTTTGTCAGTCCATTCGTGGGGGTTTATGATTAATGGACGCCGCGAAAATTTCGTATTATCGTCAAATGGACGACATTAATTGTAACGCATCTCCAAGTAGATTTTATTGTTGTATTCGAAAATGTTACGTCACGCTTTCTATCCTATAATGAAAATTCAATATTCGAAGAAAATTATATACATTTTATATAAATTTTGTTATTTCATAAAGTTGATTGATTTTTTTTTTCTTTCTTTTTTCGAGTGTTGAAATTCTCCTATGACCTTTCAATATCATTTTTAATATGATCATACAGTGGAGAGATCGATATTACATTATTATTTTTAAATTTATAAAATTAATTGAAATGCAGAAAAGAGACCAATTTAACAAAGTCGCTGTCCTCTTCTAAATTAAATAAAATAACTTTTCTCTCATTCACCAAACTGTTTTTTAAATTACCTCTTATTATACCTCTTCTCAGAATAATTTAATTCAAAATCAAAATTTCCATATTTCTCCAGATACAACCTCTTCTTCTTCAATCCTTCTTCCCTAACATCTTTATATCCAATTCACCGAATAATAAGTCTAAGAATCAGGATAAAACAATTCTGATCTTTCAAACTTCTTCCCATCTTCTTCTTTTTCTTCATTCTTCATCCTCTGCAGGCGGATATCGAGATTCACCTCGGGACCGGAAATATTCATATCGACTTTTGAATTTCGAGTCGAAGTTCCGATTCGCAAATCGATCGAACCACGAAATTTCACTTGAACTCGTAGCCGAATTTCGCTCTCTCTTATTTTCATTTCCACCCCCTCTCCTTGTTTTACATATCGTGCAATTTTATCGTGCAACGTAATCGATCGTTCTAAATTGAGTCTAATTTTCGAACAGCGATCCCAAATTCGGTCGATTGGAGAGAAAATTGCTGACGGTTGATTTGCTTGATTTATGCATGCGTAGGAATAGAAGAATAGTTGAAATGTATTGTTGATGGAGAGAGTTGATTTTATCGCATTTCTATCGAGTATATATTTTTTTATTTGATTATATGCACACGTGAGATTAAAATTTGTAGTTGTGTGTAGGATGAATCGTTAATTTTTACTGGCATGTGGAAATGTTAGAAACGTTGCATGTTTTAGAAATTGTTTTCCATTAATTGCTTTCAATAATTTGGTGAGATTTTTAGCAATAGAATTGTTTCGTTGTAAAAAGTATCAGAGAATGGTCGGAATCGTACTAGGATTTTCGTGAAAGATTAAAGTCTTCGACGTCTTGTTCAATGTTGGAAAGACGAGAAGTAGTGGAAATTTAAGATATAACGTGTCTGATTAAATTTTTGAAAAATAACAATTTTTTTTCCATAAAAGATTATTGAGAAAGATTACCTCAATTGAATTAATCTTAATTCAAGTACATTGGAATTTTTCTCGTGGCATAATTAATAAAAAGAAATAAAGGAGATTCTTGTAAAATTTAAATCTTATTGGTAGAAAGAAAAATTTAGACTTCTCCTTTGGTCAACCTTTAAAAAGATAAAAATTAATAATCCAGCTTCTCATTAAGAAACGAAAGAAAAACTGAAATACGCTCAATACTTTCACAACCAAACTTCTAAACCGTTACTTTCTCCTTACGTAAAAGAGAATTTCTTTCCAATTGACTTTCTGTCAATTTATTCCGCTCAGAGATTCTCAATCTTCCATAGATATCGTGCTCGAAACCAAAATTAAAATTAGTCAACAAAAGGAATCTTTGCTCTAGATATATTCTTCAATTTATGACTCACAACTCTTAGAAATATATAGCTTTCGAAAGGACATCATATTTATTTCTATTTCATAAGAAAATCTTAGGATAAAGATTTTATTTATTTATATCAATATAACTTAACAACTGCGAACTAAAACATTGAAGAATAAATCTAACATCCAATACTTATTAATTCTAAAAAGTATGTGTTATTTACTCTATTAAAAGCATTTTTATTATATATATGTAAAAAGAATTAACGTTCCAAACTTTCACGTCGAACTTCACTCCTCCACAACGCTTTAATATAAATCCCCTCTTCCCAAAGAAAGCGTTAAAAAAGAAGGTGGAACCGGCTTGGTCAGAATCGTGGCAGCAGTAGTTAGTCGATGTAAGTGTCATAATTTCGGTTGGCGCACGGTCGAAAGGGGCGGACGTGATTACAGATTTATCGACTTAATTTTTCCCTCTCGTTTCGGACGAAAGTCGCTGCCACGTTTGTTCGGTCATCGGCAAACGAACAAACGAAGGAACAGCCGTTTCAACAGGGGCTGGTGTTCTCGAATCGATGCTCTTAAAAGAGGAACGCGGATTTACGTGCCGGATGTTCTTTCCTCGCAAAGAGCACGCGCTACCCCCGTGTTTTAAACGGTCCAACGGTGGCCGTTCCTCCGGAACGAGTGATGGCCGACAGGGGAGAGGGATGGGGACCCAACGATCGGATATAAGAAGGTCTTGGAAGGGATGAAACGGCGGACATATTGAGAATTGGGTTGGTCCAAGATTTACGGTGAAAAACTGGGAAATGAAAAATTTTGTCCCTGCGTCTTGTTAATTGAATATTTTTGTAGTTATTTTGATGGGGGGGATAGATACGTTATCGATGGAAAAATGAGTTTAAATTGGATTAAATTAGAGTGAAGATGAAAATGGATTAATTAAAGTTGGAGAAGTGGAACAAGGATTGTTTTAGAAATAGATTTTTATGAATTATTGCGAGTTCGAGGAATGGATGGAACGTTGTGAAGATTTATTGAAAAAGAATGGGATGAAATTTGAAAAGCAGGAGAAAATTTTGTTCATACGAAGATCTGTGTTGATCGAATATTTTTATTCAACTTATTTTTATTAAATTGGATGAAAGATTAGATTTTTAGAGTTGAGAGATTGTAAATGAAAAGTAGGTGTGAATCGAGGAATTAGAAGAATGAAGATTATAGGAATGGATTTTTAGAGTGGAAGTGCTCGAGTTGGTCGTGGGTGAAAAGTAGATTGTAGAATGAAGATTATAGGAACAGATTTTTGAAGCACTTTGTAATACCTTTAAAATAATGTGATGTAGTTTTATGCGATGAATCAGGGAATAATGGCTGTAGAAATAAATTTTTCCAACGGTTCTTACCATTTTAAATAATGTGTTTTATCTATTAAGAACATCTTGTGTATAATAAATTGCCTGAAATTACATGCAAAGCAATACAATCTGCTTCATCGCTTCCTTCCTGACTGCATATAATAATATAAATCGTGGCATATATTTTTTTTCTTGCTTCCTGTTCAACGTATTGCACGATAAAGATAAATAATCGAAATCTCGTATACGTAATCGAATAAATATGAATAATAATAAAAATATACCTCGAATCTCGTAGAAAAATTCTCGAATCTTCAAAGGTAGGCAAACTAGCAACAAAACGAGAGGAGCAGTAGAAGAACCAAGTTTACAAAGGAACCCTACAAAAAATCCATCTCTATGCCTAGCCTAAGACAACCCTAAGAAAACTCTAAGATGGAAACATGTACTTCCATGGAAATTCATAGAAAGTCCTTAACAAAGCCGAAGATGCGGCAAACCAAAAGATAACGAGCGGCAAGGAGAAAAAGAAGCTTACGCAGGAACAGAACATATTTCGAGAAGCATACTCGAGAAGAAAATGGTAGCGAATGTAAAATTTCTTATCGCAGAGATAAGAAATGTTTGTGTGGAAACGCAATATGCTTAAAGCTTGCATTCGTTGCAATTCCATCCGATAACTGTGCGTTGAAATTATCGAGTATTTTTATCACTGTAAAATTTTTGATTTGATGTAAAGAATCACTAGAATCCATTTTAACTATCTTCTTTTCCATAAATATCTACGGATTGATATTCCTTTCATAATGATATTCTCCAACTTTATCATTGTTTCCACCTTTCATTTATTTCTCTATAGAAACACAGAATTTTTAAATATTAATACATATATTAGTGATACTACCAAAAAGAGATAATAGATAGAAAGAATTTTAAGCAAGGTCTTCTCATGTTTCTTCTCAAATTATATTGTCATAATTAAATAAAGTCCAAGGAAAAAGAGAAAGTAATATACGTAAACATGTGATTCATTCAAAAATCGTACTCGAGACGCCATCTAGCAGCGAAATCTCATTAAGCACAGCCTAGAATTCCCAAAGAATTGATGTTTTTCGCAAATATGACGCACAAGAGAGGATCCATTGACTCCTTTCATCCGAAAGCTTGGCTGTCCATTTCCATCCTCATGAGACCTCGTAAGAAACCTTTCAAGATTATGGGACTCTTTTTTCCCTCTCTCTCTCTCTCTCTTTCTCTTTCTTCCTTGTCGTGACAAGCCGCGAGCATTAATTTCGCCTCACCCCGGGCCAGGATTTAGTTTTCGCGGTTTCACTCGGGATAATTCTCGCGTTCCTCGCGATTGATGCGCCCCAGAAGATGCCTTTTTTACCACCTCTTTATCTCTGTTCCCCCTGTACGGCGAAACCGTGGCGCGACCCTTTTTGCCAACTTTTCCCCGGATCCCTCTTTGTTCCACGCCCGGCAAAAAGCCTCTCAAGAGTATGAAGCTGACTTTTTCACGGACGAGAGCCACGTATTAATTCTACTTTCCGCGATGGAACGCTGCGAACGTCGATGGGGCTGGAATTTTTTTCCACCACGGCCGATTCGTCGACCCTCCAAGGTTTCGCAGCCGTGGAACACTCGACTTCGTTCGTCTGTGCCGAGATTCCATGAAACCGATTACAGAGAAGTTCAAATACAGGTTTGCACGCTTTTTGGGTCAAGTTCCGTTATCGTTTGGATAACAACAAAAAGTTATTCCCTGAAAGACGAAATTAAAAATCGAAGATAAATGTAAATAATAATTTCAGAAATAGTCCGCGAGAGAATTGAAATCTCGATAGCTTCGAATTACCGTCTCCACGTGCACGCCACGGATCCAAGAACTTCGATCGACGAAGAATTAATTCAATTCGCGATCCGAATTTTCCAGCGAGGTGGGGGAGAGACGAGACGAGAGGACGAAACAACGAAGTCCGTGAAATAAACGTGGAAATACGGAGTAGTCGATGCGGAGGCCGCGGGAACGCATAAATCCGTTTAAAGCCTTCTCGAGCTCGGTTCGAAAGTTGAAAGGGGATGGAGATTCGGCCCCCGTAACTCGCGTAAATTTCCATCGATTCGTAAATCTCGGAAATTAAGCGCGACAAAGCGAGCCTTGTTACAAATACTAAAAGTGCTCCACCCCTTTGTTCGATCCTCCAGAGGATCCGAGAGACTTATTCCAGTTCGGCCGTGCTTGTTTTCCACGTCGAGTTCCGCGCTCGTAAATACGGAGAGGAACTTTCCACGTTCTTTATCCATTCCCTTTGCACGTGTAATAAAAAAAAGGGAGAGAGAGAGAGAGAGAGAAGACCGGATCGACGACTGGCCAGTTAATTTTCTGATCTAAAATGGATTTTACGTAGCAGGTTTTACGATTCATTAAGGATAGAATTTTTCTTTTTTTGTAGACGATAAAATAAACGATTCCTCTTTCGTTTAGTGATGATTTCCGGTGCTGCGAACCGTTTCCCAGTTTTTTCTCGTCTCAATTGTACGTGGAGTGTGCATCGAATCTGGTTTGAGAAACTGGTTTTGACGAGAGATTATTTATTTTAATCGAAACGAGTTTGATTATTTCTTTCAACGTGTAATGATTATTATTATTTTTTTTTTTTTTTTTTTAATATTATGACTTTGAGAAATATTCAATGAACGGGGTGAAGAATATACGTAGGTCGAATAAAGTTCTGATATATTGCGGATGAAATTCTCATGTGAAATGTAAACTGTCAAATTGAAACTGAACTTGAATTACTTGTCAAACTTTATACTCGTGTAGTGAAATGTACGTTTCTTAGAGTTGCCAGTAGTTTGTGATAAAATCTTGTGATAAAGTCTGTCGTGGAATCTTGAAAATCCGTGAATTATATTATCCAATTTACTTTTATAGTTTCTATTTTATAATTAATTCAAGTAAAGATAATTACATCGGTATAACAGTAAAAATTATAGGATTTAAACGAGAGAAGAAATAATGACAGAAACGATATAAAATGAAAAAAAAAAAAAAAAAAAAATTCAATGATATAATTCGACTCGAAGATAAAAATATATTATGTGAATAAAATATTTCATTAATATAACACGATAAAAGCACAGATTTCTAAAATCATTTTCTTCCAACATCTAAATTTTCCACAAATATCAATATTCGAAAAAGTTCACACAACTTGGAGCATATCGAGCTACCCTGTTCTCTTTTTACTCGCCTCGTATCGACTGGCGTAATTCACGGTAAACAAACGGTTTCCTCGCGCTTGTCACGCGAGGAAAGCGCCATTGTACGTCCTCCTCAACTTTCATGTTCTTTTTCAATCGACGAAAAGAAAGAAAAAAAAAATTTCTCTTTCTCGTTCACCCTTGGAATTGAAAGCTTCTCAGCCAGTAAATAACTAGAAAGCACGTTAATTTCAACCCTTGTGGACTGTTCTGATCATTAAACGAGGTGATACGCGACGTACAAGCATTTTTTGCCACTGGTACACGTACAAAACTCTACTGACTTTTTTGCACTTTGTTCATTCCCTCTGTCCTCGCTTTATGCCACCATTCTAGTTCGCCGTTGTTTCCGATTTCTGTCTACTTTCTCCCTTGATTCATCTTGTTTTCGCTCTTTTATCGTCGTTTTCTGATCTCTTGATTTTTTCTTCTTCTTTTTTTTTTTTTTTTTTTTCCCTTATATCTATTACTTTCGAATTTTGATATAGAACAGGGGTTGGGGTCTCGTTGATGCAAGAGATTACTTTAAGTGAAGTTTTCAAATTGTGTTTGCAGTAGTAAATGAATGTTGATATTATAGATAGAGTATTGAGAATATTTGAAAATTTAAATTTAAATTCAAAATTATATTTGTGAATTTGAAATTAAAAGGTATTCATTAATTTTTTTAAAATTTTTGATATCTAATATGTTCAAGAATTTTAAAATTAAAATTAAAATTAAAAAAAAAAAAAAAAAACGTTTGTAGTTGAAATATTAAAAATCGTGGTATATAAATTTAAATTTTATAAAAATATTTAATATTTAAAATTAAAAATTTCTTTTAAAAATCAGATAAATAGATTTTCCACTAATTTAACCTGCTATGCCTAGTTTCTGCTGGAAAACAGTCGCATGATGCGCAGAAATTTATATATTTTATTAAATTATCCGCACGAGTGCACATATACGTCAAATAACTTCGTTTATTAAATTTTATTCGTAAGAGAGATTCTCTCTTTCTCGAAAATTATATTCGCAAAATATATTATATTATATACGCATATTATACATTATTTTACATTTTAAAATTAATTTTGTTTAATAATAACGTATGGCAGATAATTTTAAATAAAAACAGGATATAGCAGACGAACCCGACATTTGTGCCATCATGATATATTTCCAAAATTTTAAATTCCTGTTTCATATTTATTACCTACAATATTTTTCAATTATTATATAAATTAAATCCAAAAGAAATATCTTAGAATAAGATATAGATTGCTTGTTTTACTCGATTATTAATTTTATTTATTACTTTTACTTTTTGAACGGTGCACTTGTAAAAATCATTTAATTTTACAATTTTCGAGTTAGCGAGTCAACTTAGTGTATTATATATCATAAGCAAAAATTGTCTCATTTTTTTTTTTTATAAATTAATAATTAAGTGTAATTTGATTCCAAAAGAAATATCCTATCATTCTCAAAATTACTCTTACACCTGAAAATATTTTTATTCATAAAGTTAACAACAACAACCGACCTTTTTCTATCTATCGAAAAAAAAAATTGATTAAAAAACTTCCGATCCAAAACGGTGATCGAGCCAATTATCAATTCATTCTCCTGATTAACGATAATTTCGTTAATTAGAGACGGACGTGGATGTAAGGATGGAATAATTAACACGGAACGAAACGATATCCGTCACGTTTGCGGAAAGCCAAACACGAAAAATAACGAATTACATCGTGCATCGCTGAATCCAATTTATACTTCTCTTTCGTGCAAACTCTCCTTCCTTTTTTGCATAGCATAACAGGTCATTGTTATCGTGTGTGTGTGTGTGTGTACTAATTAACAAGGAACCTTTTGTCCAATGTTCAGACAGTTTATTTCTTTCGATCGATGAAAGATTATATATATTCCATAATCGAAAAGCAATGATGAATTTTTATAATTCGTTTTAACGATCCACGCTATATTTCGCTAGATGGCACCACTGCATATCTCTCGACGAGAACGAGTTCCTTCGACGTATCTAAATTCCATCTTGTTTGTTCTATTCGGGCAGACAGACAGAGGCAAGAGGCTTGAATCACACGAGTCAGATCCGGAAGAGGCTTTCTTGTTGAAATTTTTACGAGCTCTGAGCATCAAGATTCACAGGAGGACAAACGTTTTTCGCGAAAAACGCCATTCATCTCGAGCTTTGTTTTCAACCCTCGTATTCTCCTCGATGACAACCTACCCCCTCCTTGTCCGATCCGATGGCGCCATGAAAAATCTGCCACAGATTCTTCATCCGACCGATTTCATTTCTCATCGTTAACGTGTCTCCATCTCTTGGTCACTTATTATTATAGAAGTGCACGCGAAATGAAGCTTGGAAAAATGACTAATTATTTTAAATTTCGTCAAAAAAAGTTGTCTCAACTACTGATTAAGTTGATTCTATTATTCTCGAATGGATCAAAAAATATATAAATATACGATGATATCGTGATAAGTTTTAAAATTTGATTGACAACAAAAGAATGTTTAGATTTCACGAGACGAACGATTGTTCGATATAAATTATCAATTGCTTCTTTATAAGAATGAGTATGAATTCGTACAAAAAAGGATTTGATTGAAAATGACCTTTTTTTTTTTCATTCACATTATCATAAGATCAAAGTTTCGAGAATAATTCAACGTACAAATGGTCAATAAGATTGTAATTTGTAATCTTCTCTTGTTCCTTTTAAATTTTCTTTAAAATCTAGAGATTACAAATAGACACGATGCGAAAGAAATTTTAAAGAGAAAAACGAAAAACTTACTCGGCAACAAAATACACTCGCTGACGAGGGAAAGAATCGTGAAATTCATCAGAAAGAATGATATTTCAGCATGATTCGCAAAACCGTAAGCGTTCTGAAGTATTGTTCGCGGGTGTTATTGATTTCCTGGTCGCAAAAACCGTTTCGCTGGATACACAAATGGCGTCCAATCGAAGACAGAAGCCGGAATCGAGCGGTGATTGATGATGCATTGGCGAGAGAACACAATCACCTTGGATAAATTCGAATTTTTCACGTTTCACGCACCAAATGAACCATCCTCCTATTGTGAGAACGTCGAATAAATTTTTATCAAGAAGATTCTTTTTATTGTGAGAACGAAACTTGGAGAATGATTTAAAAGACTAACAGAAGATTTCTCGGACAGATCTTTGCCATTGTTTACTTTCTTCTTTCTTTTACTTCTGTTCTCCTCCCTTGTTTACATTTTTCTTGTGCTTTCTTCTCGTTTCTTTTTTAATTTCGTGAATATTTAGTTAAATATATTCCTCGATTTGTTTATTCTTTGCTTTCTTCCTAATTTCCATAATTTCACGATCATTTTCTTTCTTGTTTCGATATTTTATTCCTTCGCTCGAAAATTATTTAAAATTAATTCGAAATCAAGCAATGGTTTTCTGATTTGCTCATTTCTGACTTGAATTAAGTATCGTATAAATTAATTGAGCACTGGAAAGCTCGTTTACAACTTTTATAATCCGATTGCTCTCTATCCACGGGGAGGAAACAATTTTTCATTCTGGAAACGAAAGAGCTAAGAATTAACGATTATCCTCGTATTTAGAATTATGAAATGAAAAGTTATTCATGACGAATATTTATCCATATTTATCACTTAATTCGTCAATGAAAAAAAGAAACAATTCTCTTCAGCATAATTCAACCAGATCCATAGTATACCATCGAAATAGTTACCAATCCTATCTGTGTTTATCGAAAGTTCATCAAGCGTAATTTCAATTGGAGTTTCAGAATTCAATTTACCATCTTTAATTATTATCGTTGCATTACCTACTTCATATCGGTGAAAATAGTTTCATAGCTCGCATAAATATCTTTTTTCCAACGTCCCTCGAAACTTCAAAACGGAACTGAAAGAAGATGGCACGAAGCTGGATGTATTTTTGACGGTAGAGTGACTGTTCCAAGGAAATTGACAGTTTCGGCCACGGTGGCCGGCCAGTTCTGAATAGTTCTCCGCGCGAAACCGCAGAACGAATACCGACACGGTTACGATCACTGCATCAGTTCTCTAGAAATGTACTTCCGGCACGTCCTTCCGGTTAATCGGACAGTTTCAGAATTCGTTCCAAATAGTTGTCGAAGAGTTTCGCGGGTCACGATTGCCGGTGACCGAACGGATTTTCCAAAATCGAAAATGGCGAGCAGGAATGTGTCGCCACCTCTCTGTGTTCGAGTACATTACGAACTTCATTTCGACGATTATGTTCGCGATAATTCTTGAAGTTGGTTCACGATGAATTAACGATATTCCGGCTTTGCTGTTCATTAGAATTTTACATGGTACACGTTTTCACGTGACGATGGAATGCGCGATTGTATTAATAATATGCTCGGAGTGTTCGCGACACTCAAAATTCATTTAACTCGATGAAAAAAATATCGCAATAAATCGGTGTATTCGAATTTTCGTGTGAAAAAATTGAAGTCACCTTTTATTTTATCTCGGTTTTTTAAACTTTATAATGACATACATCAGATAGGATGAAAATTTGGAAAATCATCGTTTGTAAATTTTATAACTTTTATTATAAGATCTGATCGATACGATATATCGTATGAAAATTGATTAATACAACTGACACATGATTTGTAATTACGCGTTTCAATCGCAAAATCCAATGAATCGCGATAAAATACGAGAGACTTCGCTAAAAAGAGCCAAAATTACAATTTTAAATATGCTGGTGCATCGATTGGAAAATCACTCGGCACGAAAAACAGCGTGAAATCGTGGAATTCGAGCTAGTGATGAAAACGGTGGTTGCACAACTAAGCTCGATGGAAAACGATGCGCAAATATTCGATCGATCAACGTGTCGTTTTTAATTGGCCAGGATTGGTATGTGCCTCCTCGTTTCCACATTACGTGGATCATCAATAAACCTCGATTTGAACGCGGCACTCTCATTTCTATAGCTGCATGCATTTGACGTCTGTCGCCATTTGGGCTTGGATGTTACCAGTCGATCTTGTTCCTTTCATTTCGTGCACGATTTTCACTGGGAAATAATTATTTGAAATGATTTAGAATATAATTTAGCTCCAAGATTTTCTTTTTTTTTTTAAATTATCGTTATAATATATCCAATTTTAATTATAATTTTGTAAGAAAGAGAAACTGAATTTTATTATTTTTCAACTTTATTGAATTTTAATATTGAAAATTTTTCTCTTTTCGTTGAAGCAATTTAATTATTTATAAAAAAAAAATACTAGGACAAATAATAAATATATTATTTTCCTAAATTATTAATTTACGTTATTTATATTACGTTTTGAATAATGAATAAGTATTCAACTCGGCATTAATTATTATCAGAATCATTTTTCATTAAACTGCTCTTCCCAATCTATTTGCTCGAAAGAAATTGCATGAATTATTGCGTGTATTATTCCACGATGAACAATGTAACGTGTTTTTATACGAGTAGATATTGCAGAAGGCTGTATTCATAAATGATTCAAGCAATTTTCACTTTGTTTTTATAATTGCCGCTGAATATTTTATCTGCTCTTCGCCGAGTTGTTGTTACAAACCGTTGTTAAAGAAACGATATCCACAACCATCTATCGATTATAATACGTTGAAAGATAAATTAACGGTGAAATAACTTGTTAAAAAATTACTGTCAATTATAATTATACATTATTAATGACAATGAATTATTACGGGGGAAATATTACTTCCGATTGAAAATTTTTAATTG
Source organism: Apis florea (assembly GCF_048593485.1). Lineage (NCBI taxonomy): Eukaryota > Metazoa > Arthropoda > Insecta > Hymenoptera > Apidae > Apis > Apis florea. Next base: position 9,166,651 of record NW_028256565.1, read on the forward strand.
AACAATTTATAAATTTCACTGAGAAACCTTGTTAATTCAAAAATATCTTGAAAATATTGAAAAATTTGAGAAATTGAAAATTTTATTTTTACCAGAAACAAATAGCATTATATTTCCATATTTCAACTATTTTTATCTCTTATGTCGTTATTTATCCGCCTCGTTTGGGGTTGTTCTACTTAAACTTCTAAGTTAAATTCGTCCAATTTAAAAACTCTTTACTTCCGGTCGATTAATTTACGACTTTTCTCCAAGTATACCAAGAGCTTTTATTACATCCCACTATCTGTCTCTATTTCCTTCCAATCTACTTCCAACTATATTACTTAGGATAATTCTTGTCGTTGGCTCCGTTTCAGACTGATTTAATCGCACACTCCTCGTTCAAGTTTGAATCGACCATTCGTTTCACTCGAAAACATTCTATTTTGACCACTTTGAGATTTTTCTTGTTCTTGTAAGATCTTTATTTACGACCACTCTCACTTATATTTTTTAGTTTAATTCAGTTCCTTGATTTTTACAAATATAAAATTACAATTTTTCTTCTATTCCTAGTAATTTTGCATCATAAAATTTAAAAATTTTAAATCTTTTTTTGAAACAATTACGACTTAAATTGATAATAATCATGAATTTATTAATCTAATAATTCAATTTTAGATTAGAACTATTAATTTTTTTATTTATAATTTTATTAACTTTTATTAAACTACTTCATATTTTTATTACATATATTTCATTACAATCCTCTACACATTTAGGAATATGTAAAATATTGATTTCCTCCTTATAATTAATAATCGATACGATATAATAATGCACAATTTCCTTCGTCAATTTTCCTTCACCATCTCTCCATCTAACACTATTCACAATCACCCAACCATGACCGATCCACGCCCATCCCTTTCAAAATTCAACCAATCTCCTATATCTTACTTTCCATCGTTACACATTATCGCGTAGAAAACCTTTAGAAAATTATTTGCACCTAGAAATAACCGGAATCTGGCGCCAGTAGCCGCATGCTATAATTTCTCAGCGTCAGATCGGCTGATTAGTCGACCAACAAAAAATGGACATACCAAACGAAACCGTTCGAAATCGGCGATCAAAGTTTTAATTTTTTGCCGCTTGGACGTGAAACAGTCTAGCGTTGGAACGTTTCCAACGAGACGTGAGATCGTTCCTCGAGTAATTATGCCGGAAAAAACACCGAATACCTGTTCGAATGGCGAAAAATTTAAGGTGTGTCGAGGAGAGACAAATATAACGATAATATGAAATTAATGCGATGTCTAAGCAGCTGCACGCATTAACTGTTTTCCTTCTTTATTTATGCTGATTTTATCTCGTTACTTTAAGCGAAACAAGACTTTTACGAAGATTAATCGATAATTGTAATCGATCTGATCAATATGCAGCATTTCATGTGAAATGAAATCAGACGTATCGATTGATTTGATATAACTTGAGCGAAAGAAATGGGATTCGAAAGTTGTGTCCACCAATTTCTTATTACGAGTTTAAGATTAATTTAATACCTCTCCACTTTGTGAAAATTCACTTAATAAATGGATCATACAATCCTCGACACAATTTCTCCCATTCCCTACGTCTTACTTTTCACTCAACCCCCATCCCTCCCCGTCTCATTTTTCTAATTTTCATTTCCCACTTCATCACACGCCCACCATTCCCTCCACACTTCTTCCATCTCGTTTCAAAGCACGTAGGGCCAGTCCCCTAATTTTTAAGAAGAAAATTATCTGCAACTTACGAGCTCGCCTAACCTCCACGCTTCCCGTACACTAACCTAATCCGTGCCACCCACCCTGAGACCTGTCGTAACTTACAAACAATTTTAACCCTCGCCCTATCGTGCATCTCTCCACCACTCCGATCTGCATACATATGTATATTCATCCCTCTTCCACGATCGTTTCCCTTCTCCTTCGTTCCAAGTTTTCTTTCTCCGCGTGGAGGGGGTGGATGGAGACGAAATTGCCTGCAATTCATGACAACTTGCCGGGCTTCTTCTTCTTCTTCTTATACCGGCCGCGATACCGAAGGTGGATATTTTTATATAGTCGTTCCAAGGCTATGGGTTCCAGCCATGAAAATAACGCGTTCATGGATCATTTCGGTGAGTGCATTTTTGGGAAATTTTGGGAGCTTTAATGCGCGTCGCACTCTATACTATCCAGTGATAAATGTTGTCTCCAAGCATGTTGGGGGATGAAGTGAACGGGAAGAGGAATTTTTCTGTACAGGATGAAAATTTGTAGCTACTTTCAAGCGGGGATTTCGGACAATCGAGATTGAGAAATTGCGGTTCCTGGACGGAAATCGAGGTTTTCTAAAAGGATTTTTAGGGATGGTGGATTCGAGGCGGTTCGAGGAAGTTCGTGACTCGAATTATCGAACTTCGAACTATGCATCCGAGGAGAGATTTGGAATCGAATGGAAAGATATAGAGGTGAATTAATTTCTTCGCCAAGAATATTTACATATTGCCTGATTCTTGTATCAATTTGTTTTTCGATTATTTCCTTTTATTTTAACTCCTGGAGGGTGTTACGTAGATTTATGAAAAGAAACGTGGTCTTCAATGTAGGGATTACATTTCAGATAAATGATGCTCGTTTCTTATCAATTTTCTATTCAAATCAATTGATCAACTACCAGATTATTTAAAATAATCTTTCGATACTTTTGACCAAAATTATCATTAATCGCCATTCAGACAGAAACTTAACAATATTTCTATCATCTTTGCACAACATCTCTCTTTAGATAAATACTAGAGCTGTGTTGTTAATTAATAATTAAAAACCAATCTTCCTCGATTCCATCATAAAAATGCACCGAGAAAAGAAAGCACCGACGTCTGTCTCGTCCCAGCATTAGAGCAACAACCAGGTTGAAAATTACCTTGACGTTAATCCTTCCGCGTGGCTTGGTAAAAAGGAGTCGTGGAAACGTGGACGACGATCCCTTGACAGAGCAGGGCTTCACAGGGTCGCCGGTGTGTTACTCCAACCCCGATGCTTTCTCGTTAAGATTATACAGAGTTGACTGGGGGGAGAGGATTAGCGCCAAGTCCCGATTCCTCTCGCTTTGAGTCTCGTGAAAACTGAACAAGCACACTGCTAAGCCGACCGGATGAACCGATCCGCGAGTGCATCAGCCCTGGATCGATGCCCGACTTCCGGAGACTTGAACGCTTGGACAGGCCTGTAGTCGAAGGCCGAGCTGTACTCTCGCGATAATACCGTCGGATAAATATTTATGAGCGATTCTCCTCGAGATAGGCCGCTGGATATTCGATGGTGTGCACCGATACTTGCAAATTTTCTCTTGTCCTCTTTGTACCGGCCAGTTGCAGATTCGAGGAAAAGCCGATCGAGGCTTGTCGCGATTGTGGAGAGATTGGTTCAACGTGTATATATATTGGATTTCGAGAAGGCGAATTTCTATCGAGGGTTACGCTCGAGAAATCGTAGGATAACGTTTTAAAAATTATCGAATAAGTTTATCCTGTAGTTAATACACCGAACAACTTCCTGCTTGTATTCGACGCTTATTACCATTCGCTTATTATGGTTATATCATTAACCCTCCGGCGAGTGATTAAATCGTTCTGGTAAACGATGTTTTGATCATCATTTCCAAGAACCTGAAATCGTTGAAAATTATGTACAAGCGACTATAAAAATTCTAAACACGAACTAATGACTTGGTACATATAAATGAACAACTACGTTTAGGATAACTAAAAGTTTCGATATAAAATACATCTTACACTTATGTTGCCAAAACAAAGATTATACGATAATTTTTAAATCTAGAAATTTACAATTTACATTATTCACGTTATTTAAAGAGATCTTATATTCCTCGCAAAAAATGCAGAGGACGAAATGTAATAAAAAAATAGAATATCACGAGGAAAGAAATGACAGAGTTCCGAGGAAATTCTCCACCGCCTTGTATCAATTATACCGCCATTCAATCGTCTCGAGATCTTTCCCTCGTAAATTCATCGTGGTATCATCGTCGCCTAATTGCGCAATAAGAAGCGGGGGTCGCGCGTAAATTGGGATAATGAAGCCGGATACACTGGTGGACAACAACTCGGTTTGTAATTACACGGGGGAGGGCAATTTCTGAATTAGCCGGGCCAAGTTTCGGCTCGGTTATGAATTACAGACTAGGCCTTTTTTTCGTACCTTTATTTCGTTAACGATCGTATCGATCGATCGGATCGATCGCGCGAGTTTTGCATAAGAATGGGAGGATTTTCGTTCGAAACGCGGCAGGTTTTATTTAGACGATAAAACGCGTCGTTTAATTAACCGTGGCGTGTAAGTTGCACGGTTTAATCCTGAGATTCTTGTAATTTAGATGCATCGAGTCGTAAAGAGTAGCGGAAGGGATTAATTCGTTTGTTGGACGCGATTAACTCTTGAGTCGAATGTATGGCGGGAATTTTGAACCGTGGTTATGGCACGGTTTTCGAAAGAAGTTTATCGATGCGAATTATAAAATTCAACTGAACGAAAACTTCGCTTGGAAATTTTGCTGAGAATGGTTTATGGTCAAAATTAACTTTGGCAATTCTAATTTCTTTTTATAGAATTTTTAAATTATAGAGATACAGATTGGACGAGACTCTTCAATGGGGTAAGATGGATCTCGTCATAGATCTCGTACATAATAAAGTTGAGATAAGGGTCGTTTATGCCGTGTCAAAAAAATTATTAACGAGACAAGTAACAAGTTCTACAAGTGCATTTTAGTAAAATTATCGTAACCATAAATCATCCAACAGCTTTTGAAACTTAGCACGATGAAATTTTGCACGTTAGATATTGCTTACCATAATTAGAATAATGAACGATGCATTGCATGCATGCTAGATTGGATTTTATCGTAATTATTGGTTTATACGTACGGACACTATAACTTCGAGTTTGCGAGGTAATAGTAGTAGTTGCACTACGCACGATTGCTACTTTGTTGGTTAACATTAGATTTGAATTAAGCTTCGGCTTGGATAATTATTACGTTGTAAAGATAAGAAATTCTTTATCGACAGTTAAGAACGATTAAACATTCGGTAACATGCAACTTTTTGTACAAAGTATTATAAATTTTTTTGCAAAATTAAAGGAATAAAATCTAATATATTATTTAATATCGTGCATAAATTTCCTCGAAAAATTGCTCACCAATTATTTTTTACAAATTACAACACGTGCAACAATTAATCTCGCGTTAAATCGAAGAAAAATCCATTTGATCAAAGTCATTTACATGTCACAGTATAATTTAATAACCTTTAATCTCTGTTTCCTATCTGCATAATACAACAATTAATTTCTCAAAATTTCATTCATATATTTCAGTTTCATACCTGTTCTTTAAGAAAGTTATGTCCTTTCTCGTAAATATCATTTTATAAAAGCAATTTCCTCCTATCTCAAAGTGCTATTACATTAAATTTTCAACTCGCACACCTAACCGTAATTCGCCTTACGTTGCTATAGTTTATTGCACTTATCTGTTCATCATTAAAAGGAAAATCTGAAAAGAGAAAAATTTCTAGCACGAGACGCAAGAAGGATCATGATCATTAATCTCTTTGAATTGAGCTTAAAACATCCTCTTCTCAACTGTGATTTACTCGTGTGATTTACTGTGATATACTTCGAAAATATATCTATACATTGAAAATGATGCAACATTATTGTAATTACGTTGTTGATGTGATATAAATAGTTGTAAAGAAAATTGATTTCAAAGTGTTAAAAGATATTGAAACAAATCGATTTCCTCTCAATGATGAACATTCTTTAAAAATCGAAATTTTGCAAAACGTCAGAAATAATTTAATTTCAAAATAAAAAAAATTATTTCAATTTTTGTTTTCTTTTGATTTCTTATCAATCTATTAATTTTCAAAAAAGTAATCACATTCGTCCAAATTTCTCTTCCTTATTATTCTCTTTGAAATAATGCGACAACAAATTATCATCAATATGGATGTAAATCCAAGCTAAGCCTATCGAAATACCGGATTTACATGCCCTACATGCAGGATTTGAAAAATCCAAAATCGATCGGGGATACCTGAATGGATGAAATCGATTACAGGAAGAAATAAACAATTCCGGAAGCTGGGATCTCGCGACGAGGGACGCAATGCAAACAATCATCGAGTGCCTGGAACACCGTTTAATCCCGCGTAATCCCCAATTCCGGTCACGCGAGCCGCCACGTGAAATACTATCGTTCGTTGTAATTCACATGAACGAGATAGTTGTAAGGTTCCGGCGTGGCAGATTAGAAAATATAAATCGTGAACCCTGAACCCTCCATTTCCGACTTAAACGAATCTATCCCAGAAATGAGAATTTGGAAATGTTTTTAAATTTTAATCATATCATACGATTTTTATACGATTAATATATTTCGATAAAATTGAATGGAATTGATACGAAATATATGATATCATTTATTCGAGATATCATTAATTTCTGATAAAAATTTAACGTTCGATATAAAGAATTCTATTCCTAACAATACATATTAGAAATTTTTTAAATTTATGTAATCGAATCAATGTTCTATATAAGCCCTTTCTTTAAAATCCAGTTTCGTTCTACTTATTTTATAAAATATTTAATTTATTTATAAAAAAAAGAAATTTAAACTGTAATGGAATTACAGATATCAAATTTGCCTTCCCTGTAATATTTTTTATTTCAAAAATCGACGTCAATTCGTTATTATTTCGAATTTTAACCGATTTATAACAATAGCAAAATAAAGGTGGAAGCTTAAGAGATCATGAATGTGAAATTTATCCATCAAATTCAATACAATTTTATCTCGAAAGTACACTCTTCCTTTTATTCTCCTCGCTTCCACACCATCTCGAATCCCGCCCTTTGCAACACATGATTCGCACCCATTTCTACACCCACTGCGCGAAATATTTTGCACGAAACAATTTTTAAGAGAATTCCGTCCGTGTTCGGAAATATAGAAATACAGTAGAATTCTGTATAGCTACTGTAAAACGTCTTAGAAAACGATATCCTACGTCGTCGAACGTTCCAAATGATTTTTCGATTCGCGTACGATCCTCCCGCACTGGAATTTCAATGAGAGATCGAACGAAAGAGGAGGAAAAGAAACACTCTTGTCGTTCCACGTTTTCAAAGGGTGCACGATGACACGATAGAAAAAAAAAAAAAAAACGAAAGGTTCGTTTAAATTAAAGATCTAATTGCAAATTAGGATCCTTTCGCTTTGAAAATTTAGATTTTTCGTATATTCATTTATATCCGTGTATTGCTTCTTGAAAAAAAAAAAAATTTCTCCAAATCGAAGAAGATATTTGACAGATTCTTAAAATATATCATTAATGTAATATAATATTAGTAAGTATCAAATATTTTAACGAATAATTTTATGGAATTTTAACAAAATTCTTACCATGCGCCATCAAACAATGGTCTAATGTAATATTTTTGAAAAAATTAACGTAATAGTAATGGTTGAACGTACGGTGGCATTAGATGCAGATAATAATTAGGATTTTTGCGAGTCCTCCTCTTTGATATCCGCCATGGAATGTGACTTTTTAGCCCGACTCTCACGGTTTTTGCTCATAAGTTGGGAAATGAAAATTCTGGACAATGCAGGATGTTGCTGTACACACATACATGTATACGAAAAACACTTTTTTCGAAAAAAGAAATTGGTCAGATTGGAGTCTAGAATGGTAAAGGTTGAAAGCGTATTGCGTATTGTTTGGTAAACCGTTCGTTCAGGAATTATATTACACTGCTGGATATGTTTCCGACCGTGAGAACTTGAACTAGATAAACAGAATAATAATTCCATTTTATATTTGATAATGTTACACACGATACAATATTAATCGGCTCGATAAACATTCTACCACGATTCTACCACACGATGATTTCAAACACTCTCGATCTCGTCTAAATTTCGAAATGTGAAGATATTGTTTCTAAAAATACAATCCAAATTCCTTCGCAAAACTTTCACAATCCCATCCGAATTTCAAATCGATAAGCATTCAGAAATGAATCCTAAATCACGATGCTCGAATAAAATCTGAACCATCCACAATTTTCCATCCACTATACTTTCCCTCTCCAGTCTCTTCGAGGGTGCAAATTATCACGCATGCCACCCCTTTTGCCCGATACATCCCCCTACACATCCCCCAGACTCCTTTTCGAGGCAGTTACACCCCTCTCCCGTCCTCCTCGAATAGGGAAAGTTTCGTCGGCCTTTTGTCGCCTTGTTCCGCAATTGTCTACACCCCTCGCGCAAAATCGTAGCTTTATTAAATCGGATACACGGTTGGAGAAGGTGTAAGTAGGGTGGCCGTGTCGAGCGAAGCGTGCCATAGACGCAACGAGACTAATTACCACGGATAGATGTGTCCTCGGATACTTGCAGCTTTCCACAGCCATCCTCTCGAACTACTGTCCTCGCTTCAGTCGCGTCCTCGATCTGCGAATTTATAAGTTTTTCTTTTCTATTCCTTGTTATCTTTTTTCCCTCCCTCTCTGTTAAAGCAGAACGTACACTCTCGTCGTATATAAGTTGTTATGGACGAGTTTATAAAAAGTCGAAAAGATCGTTTCGTTTCTATGCAATAACTCGTTGCATGAGAGACAAATTAGAAATTATGATTCATTCGGATGATAGAGTATCATCATCGCGGTCAGCGGAGGAGTCGAGGTCAGAGGGAGGTTCGATTAAAGTTTCAGGCCTGTGGAAAATGATCGTCGCCGGTCCATTGCCGCATAAATTACGTGTTCGATTTTCGTGGCTGCGAAATTCACGATCCAAAGGATTCTAGTCTATAAATTTTCACGAAGGTTAGGCCGCGTGATTCCGGGAACTGGCTGGATAATTTGTGAATCCTCGAATTCTTGCCGTGATCGTAAGAACTTCATAAATTAATGATATAAATTATTTGCTTGCTTAACTCACAATCGAAAACGATGATTAAATCATCGTAAATGATCAAAAAATGAATTAATAACACATTCAATAAACTTTCTCAAATAAAAGTTGAGAAAATTTGTAATTAGAAAAATCTCTAAAATGTGTATTTCAGATTTAAAAAGAAAACACAGTGTTAAAACTTTAAAAAAGGATATTATTTTTCTATATTCTTTGCAAAAAAGAAAATAAATTTTCCATTGACCCGTCTCAATGATACTTTCTCGAATATCCGAAATCCTCTCGATTTAAGTAAAAATCAATATACAGCCAATTCACTCACTTCACCGGAAAAACAACTCCTACAACTGTTTGATTTATTAAAAGTCTAATAAGTCCGATATTTCGAACAACCATCGATTTTAAAACAAAAAACAATTCGCGTTGAAACGAGAATCAGAAGGGGGAGAGAAAAAAAGAATACAGCAATGGATGGCAATCGACGTCCGGATTAATCGAGGCCATAAATTCGTCAGAGAATGCTTATTAATTTTTGCAGAAACGTTGTCTGGCGTCGATTTAATACGATTCCCGGGGAAAACGATGGTGATTCGGGGATTGATGGGGCGCCATTAGAAACATGGAACGGTTTAATATTTCAAGAGGCGGATGGGAACGCGACGACATCGAAGAATTTTAGAATTACTTTAATTTCGGATCATGCTCTTCAACGCGTCGAATTTTCAACCGGATCGAATCGACACTCTTTAAATTCTTCGGTCTGGTAATCTTCCTGGTAATCATTTTTCCTGCTCGAGTTTAAAGAGAGAGATGTGTTAAACTTTATGAGAGAGGTATCGGAAAAATTTTCAATTTTTATTTTAGACGTGAAAAAAACCAATACTATTAAAAAAATACCTGATAATATCTTAATCTTTCCTAAATTTTTGAAAGAAAAGATCATCATTTATCTGTGAACCAACCAATGAAACCACGATCCAAACAAACACCACTTGCGACTCTTTACACCCTCTGAATCCACATCAACCAACCATGTGATAATTTCATTCCCCATGCTGATTCCTCGTCCTCGTTCCGAATTCGTCCTCCCGTTTCTTATTTAACCAAGAGACGGCGCACGAAGAAGCTAGGACAATCTGAAACGATCGCTCATGAATAAAACAAATCATCACGTTCAAATTGCCGAGCCAATAGAAGGGCGCGCCATAAATTTTCATAAGCTCATCTTTATTAAACCGCGCACGAGCCACGTCAACGTCGGCAAAGTGGCTTATTCCGCGCGAGACTTCCTCCTCGCGAGCATACGAGCGTGCACGAGCTGGATCGAGACTCGATCTCTGCTAATATTGCGTTTAACGAACAGCCCCCGGCAAGTTTCTGCGAGATTTCGGACTGGAATCGAACGCGATGTTGAAGTTTGGCAAAGTACGAAGAACTTGCTATTTTGGAGAATCTTACCAGGTCAGATTAGGTTTTGCATAACGAGGATGTCGTGGATGCTCCTTTTGATTAGGTGAAATTGGATCGTTTGTACGATGATCCTTCGTACGGTACGTGATCTTCGTCGCGATTCTTAAAGTTTCTTCTTGGAGAATTTGATACTGAAAAATTTAGATTTCGATTAATCGCTATTCGAATCGTTACTTACTTGTTTACTCGATAAAATATTTTTTTATCTTCTTATTGAGAGATAATAGAATCGTCGTTATTTGGTGTATTTGTTGTTTATTTATGCTCTTCAGTATACATATGTTCTTCATTCGAATTTTGATTAAATGAAATTGAAAAAATTCTGAATGTTGATATAAAAAAATATGGCTAATATTACAAAATAGGTAAAAAGAACTCACCTCTTGATATAAAAGATTCGAATCCGTGGATGGCGACCCCTGATCCGGGGTCTTCATATCTTTCGCCACGGAATTTTCTCGATTCTCTCTTTGATTATTGTTTCCTGTTTTCTGATATAAAGATCCTCGATATTACAGGATTATTTCATGAATCTTAAAATCAATATTAACTAATTGAATAATAAAACAATTAAATTTCTACAATTTTAAATAATCAATTTCAAAAAGAATAATAAAAACGAGAAAAGAATATTAGCTTCGAATAATTATCCACCGGTACTACAAGCGTCGAAATTTCTTATACAGATTTATTACAAATTGTTATCGATTTAATTTCGCCTTTTAATTGTCTCGATAAATAAACTAAATAAAATTTCTCATCAATTAAAGAATGGAATAGACGAAAAACGCGACTATCGAAAATTGACTTTTACGCTTCGGAATCTGTTAACAGACTGACGAATTTTGTTTTCGTTTCTCTGTCGGTCGATATGTGTTTATACTTTCTCCGAATTCTGACTCAATGTTTTCATTCGAACGTCGTATATTATGGTTTATCAATCGACACAGTTACGGATTAAGCATTCGAATATGAAAACGATAAATTTTTATCGAGTCATCACAGCTATTTTGATCTTTTTATTGCAAATTTTTGTTAACGTATATTCAATTGACTGATTTTCATTGGTTGTTAATTGTTAATTGTTGTACGAGATTTGTACTTACACGAATAAATAAAGGAGTATACAAGGTGGATATTATTTTTAGATTTAGACAAAATTAATCTTCTGACGATAGATACTAATTCATTGATGAACCATATTACTACATGCTTAAAAAGTAATTTTCTTCCAAAATTATAGATCATTATGTACTTATATTATAAACGAATTATTAATTAAAACGAAATATTCATTAACTTCATAAAATGTCGTAATAAATAATAATAAAATTATCTTGTTATATAGATGAATATTTTTATATTATTTATATCATTACTATTTCAAGTTTATTTATTTTAAACGAAGTTAAAATTTCACATGGTGAAATTGTTATATCATGTAGATATTCAGTACTGCTTTTAACCCAATTTTAGCATTCGATCGCATTATAAGCTTTTACAATTACCTCATTCATTATTTCCTATATTCAAAATTAGGAACTTAATATTACATATAATTACATTAAAAATTTAAAAGCCTTAAAAGTAATTATGAATGCACGCCTATTATGAATTTTATACTGTATCAAAGTTTATTTTTAAATCGCGAGTAATCGAAGAATTAAATTCTTCATAAAAAATACAAATTTAATTCTTTTCTTTTTCTTTTTATTAAAACAGGATTAATAAATCGACAAATTAATAAAGAAACCAGTAGAATCAACAAGAACGAATAATATCGATCATTTTTAATTCCCTTTGATGTTTCACTTCCTGTTTCATAAATTAAAATAAATCCACGATTTCATTGTGATGAAGAAAAAATCGTAATTAATATTTCATAAAATCAAAAAATTATTAATTGAACATCATAAAAGTCGATCGAGAATCGCTGCTAATTCATCGCTCGATTTGCACGAATAGCGAATAGAATTTTAAAATTCATTTCACCTTTCTCTTTTTCCAATCGAATTATTATTCAAATGCCTGGATGACATAACGTATTATACACTGAACATTTAGAGATTGAAAATTGTGCGTAATTGCAACGAATTTTGAATAATGATAAATTTTCTATTCGAATGGAACAATTCATTCACATTTAATAAATTTTCGATATATCCAATGAACTTTTAATCAATTCTCGATGAATTTAATGGATTAAAATTAAGAAGAAAATATATATTGTACAATGTATCGAAAATAGATAACACTTATCATAAAATACTTAATTTTTAAAATTACATTTTCTTTTTCTTGAAAAAGAAAAAGAAAAATATAAATCGTTATGAATTATTTGATACAATAAACATTACCTAAACACCATTAAACATCAGATTTCAAAAAGTTTCATATGCGACCATCTAATGGATGGATATCGAGGAAAATCCAATTATTCAAAACGAACAAAATCAATCGACAGGTAGATCGGCGAAAAATCTCGGAGAAACCTGATCCTGTTTCATCATCGTGGGTACGTGACACGGGACGCGCGACACGAATACCTCATTATGCAAATCCTCCTTAAATCGCGGTCGAAACAGCGTTCACGCGGCCGCCATCGAATCATGGTTAACCACAGATATTCCGCGTGTGTTCCTTTGAATCGATCGATTCTCTATCCAGTCGATCAATGCACGATCATCAATGCGTGTTTTATCGTTCCATTCAACACGTTCTCATAAGCCATCATCTCACTATCATCGAAATTGCCCGTTCCTCTTATAAAATCAATCCTGATCATCGATGATCGATCATGAATATCCATGATTCTTTTCTGACAGAATTCTTTTAGGTAAATAAATTGAAAATGCTTTGAAGAGATCGTTTTCGTGCTCGATCGTGGTATTTAACGTATGATTAAATAATTTATAAAAATTTTTTTAGAAAATTTGATCTGAAATGACGATTAATTTTGGATGAAATATAATCTAATGTAAATATGTAAATAATTGCGAATAGGAGTATTTAGCATAAGTATTTAGCGCATGATTTGAAATTTTGAATGGAAAATGATCATGATACTCAAATAATTACATGACAAAGAGTTACAAAATCAAAAGAGATAAATAGAAATTACAAGAATGAAACGTAACAAAAGATTTAAAACTAATCTTTTCAATTAATAATATTTAGAAATATGAAAAGAAGTAATTAAACGTATAAAGAATGGCGATGATGCAAACATAATCTCAACAAGGGAATAGGAAGAAAAAGGAACTAAATACATCAAACGAAAATTACACTACCTGCTATACTTGTATAAGAAAAGAGAAAGTTGCGATGATAATAACTAAAGGTATCCTATGAAAGAAAAAAATCAAGTATCAAGTCCAAAATGGCGCGCTCATAACACGTTGCAGACATCTGACTGCCGGTTCCGCCGTAATTGCACGTTCGAATGTAAAATATCAGGGAGCCGAGATCAGAGGATTAAACCGAAGTTTCCCGTAATTTCTCATTCCCGTGTTACAAGGAGGGGGAGGGAAGGGGATGGATCGTGGCACGTTGAACGCAATTACGATGTCAAAGAAGACGCGAGAGTCCTTGACGGGAAAAATTCCGTGGGCCAGAGAGAAATAAAGGAGGAGCGGAAGTTGGACGTTGTCGCGGAGGAAACGGCTCCTAGAACTTTCATTAGACGAATCAGAAACCCGTTTCCTAACCGCGTTCCCAACGAAAAGTTCGGAGAATTTTGATGGAGGCTGGCACAATGAAAGAACGAAAAACGGGTAATCGGTGAAGGGAGATCTTTGAAAGAATTTCGATTTAGGTTTAAACGATTTTAAAAATTTTCCCTCTTTTTCTTCTTCCTTATTGAACATCCAGATTTGATTAGATGAATAATAATCCGAGGTTAATTGTAAAAGAATAGAATGAATTTATGATCGTCGTTGATTTAAATTGTTTAAATAAATTTCAAAGTATTTAAGATTATCTCGATTAAAAATTTATTTGTACGATCGATATTTTACGTATTACATTCAATCGATTCCTTATAACCGTACTCTCACGATCTAACTAGTAGACTCCTGAAGAAGGTAAAACATCATTTACCAATATAATAACTCTCCTCAAATTCAAATTTCAATGAAAAAGCAACAAACGATCACTTAAACACTCAACCTCGTAATTACTTATCCTCCTGCATATTTAACTTTTCATTACCTCGATCACAATCTGTTCCCTTTCTCATTCCCCACCCTTAAAAACTGCCAAGAAAGACGTTTACAGACGTCAATGAAAGCAACGTGCAAACAGTACCAGAAACGAGAAGAAAAGGTTGGAATCCCTGGCCGGGAGAAGAAAAGAAGCAAGGAAGGATTACGAGTACATCAACTCGCTTTACAGTTCCCCCCTCAAGAGGGGGGGTGGATTATGGCTCGGCCACGAAGGCGGCGAGTTTCTCGCTCCAACACTCGGGAATATAACCGAGAGAAAGTTGATTGAACGGGAGACTTCTTAAGGAAGCTCTTCGACGCCATTCAGTTGCCCTCGATGGCCGCAATCCACGAATAGCTTTGGGAAAATTTGCCTGATTCAAAATCCGTCTCACTCTTGTTCGCCCTCCTTGTTCTGAAGGGATGGCCTTTGAAATGGATTTGCTCGTGGCTATCGTGAAATGCAATCTCGCGATAAAGATTGGCGATTAGGCGTTATTATTCGCTCATCGGGAATGATACGAATGTTTTTTTATTCTCCTTTTTCCCTTCTATCTCTCTCTCTCTCTCTCTCTCTCTCTCTCTCTATCTATCTCTATCTCGTTTTTTTTCATCGGGGTAGAGGTCAGATAAGCGATCGAATCGGGTTCTCCCGATGCAAATCTCAAGTTTCCGGTGTGGAACGACGTGCCACTCTTTCTTCTCCTCCGAGTTTCATCGCTTCTTAGAGAGGTATCTCGATGGAATCGCGGAAGTTGGCCGGGGGATTAACGGAAGAAAGGAAGCCGGTGGTCGCGCGCCGGTTCTTCTGATTTATGAATAGAATCGAGACGAGAATTGCCTCGTGTGATGATGATTTTACGATCGATTGTAATAATTGCGAGATTTAAATTACCCTACATTTTTTTTTTCAACGCAATTCTTCGAAGAGGAGAAAAATGAAAGAAGAAGAAAGAACAATTCGTCAAAAATAATATAGAGAGAAGAAAAATTTCCGTTCAAGCGCCAACAATAATTCCTTTTTTGAGCTTTACACATCATTCGAATTCCAAAGGAAATGAACGAATCGAAAGGGCGATAAGTATCCCCCCCTTCCTTCCCTTTATCGAAAAGGTACCGTTAATTCCGTAACTAATTAAAAGGCAACGATAAACACGCTCGATTCACCGGCCCCATTATCCTAATGAAAAATACGTGGCGTTAAGTGTCGGAGGGAAATTACTCGGGCCAAAAAGCGTGTTCGTCTCCCAGCCTCGATATTTCGCGTTTCAATTTGCCGCCCCTCCGTCCCTGTACAGGGATGGCCTTTCAATTTTTTTCTCCGTCTAATAAAATTAACCCGTTACGCGCGATCGACCAGGTTAATTTCCGAGCGTGGCAGCCGTTACGCCGCGCACCAATTTTCCACCGCGAAAAGAAGATCCGCCCACGCGCACCCTCCAGCCACGAAATTTCATGCCGTCCAATTAGCCGCGCGAATCATTCGACCTGACCTATCTATTATCCGACGATTGTCACCGGGCTAATTCGCCGGTTAATTCGTCCCCGTCCCGTAATTATGGCCTATTCAATCGCGGATTTTCGCCCGGTGCATGCACGATTTCCACCATCGTTTCGAGAACATCGAAACAATTTATCGAATTATCCAAGGATAGGAAAGGCTTCGAAGCGAAAAGCGCGAAATTCGATTTTACGAAATCGGTTGATTCGTGCAGATATTCCTCTCGATCGATGTTTCTCTATATACAGTATCTTTCAAAATTACTTCGTACAAGTTAATTTTCCTGCATACGTCGTAAGAGATCTATGCTACTTGCTTGATTAGCATCTACTAGACCAGTTGGTAATGAAAATCGAATCGAAGTGTGACGGTGAGGATATAAATTTTAATTCCAATCACGCGTCGAGACACGCAAAAATATTTCACACATCTGTTCTTTACTTCGTCTACAAATGCTGCGAACAAGAATAAGAAACGAAAGCAAAGCTAATCTCTCTCTTCGAAGACGACGTTGATGGTTCGTTATCACTCGATACGTGTGCAGGTCGATGATAAGTGCGAGCGAGATAACCGGCAAATTAGTCGGGTGACAAGCGTTGGGTAATAGATGCAGGAGGAAACTGAAACCGGATGATTCATGCTTGATTGGACGGCGGGAGACGGTTGGTTGGCTGCCACCAACAATAGACTGCATAATTCCCTCGAATGAGATATGCCGTGTCTGAATGGATTCGAAGGCTTCTGCGTGGATATCATACGGCCGTCATTCATCCCCCAATTATTAGAAAAGAATCGTTGCCTGGCCATCTCTGACCTGCCTAATCACGCCCATTGTTCGACCGATCGCCGATCGGCCAACCTTCGAAATGCGCGCGCTTGATGAACAAACGAAGACACTAATCACGTTGAATCTAACCGAGATGGACGCCCTCTCCATAGATGGATTTGTGACTTGTTGACTCTGCTGTGTATGGAGAGGCGAGAAACGGGATATAAATGGGAAGATAATGGGTGACGAGTGGTCGTGTGGTTACGGATATACGGTTTCTTTCTCGATCGTGCGCTTTTGCCGAATGATTTAATAGGGACTTGGGTCGGTTTGATGAATTTGGGCTGATGAAGTGGGTGTTGGAATAATACATCCTGATTTTAATGCACAGATGTATAATATATAACATAAGAAGGATACAGGAAAATCCAAAGTATCTGAAAAAAGCGATGTTCGATCCTGATGAAAACCTGTCGAGATTTTATATACAATATTCATACTTTTTTTTAATGTGCCCCATCTTTGGACAAATGATTTATTTCTTTTTTATACTCAGTGTTATTTTGGAGAAATATACGTAATATATCTGTCCATAAATAAGCATGAATAACCCAGATATGGCCAATTAACGAAAACGTTAAAAGCGCATACGCTCTTCATTCCTCGTGTTTTATAAAACCTCGCGTGTCATAGAGCTCGCGCTTTTTAAACGGGGCTCGAGGGGATCCGTGGAGGGTCAGTTAGTTTTCGAGTCGATTACCATCGGCTGACCATCGGCCTGTGCACGAGCATCGAGTAAACTGAAAATAAAAGGGGCTCGATAGGCCCTTCTATTTCGCTTCCCCCCTCCTGAATTCAATTTCACTGTTATCGAATCAGAGGGAAAAACGAGAAACAACAGGGAGAGGGAGAGAGAAAGAGGAGGAGAAAGATCGTGGCCAACGACAGTTATACGCACGTCGGCATCTGTGGTCGAGTCGCGCTAAGAATTGGTAATTCGCCTATATATCTCGTGTGTTCCTCCACATGGGCCGTTTTCGTAATCGAGCATGATCTCCGACATGGGCAAAACACAGGCCATTCTCTTTCGTCGACACGGAAAATTTCGAATTATCGTTATAATTGAAGATATATTACAGGAATCGATGCATCGTGGCGGAAAAATGGAGAGATATTTGTTGTCGAGGTCCTTCGATGATTTCGTCGAGAATGTAATATTTTGGTGATGGTAAATGATGGTAGTAGTGTCTGTGGTAAAGAGGACTTTTTGTTTTCCATGTTATAAAAATTTCAAATATCAAGCGCAGAGTATGTTACCACTACGTGGATTAAATTTACGACACGGACGTGACTTCGTTGCTGTTATTGAGATTTAGAACTTGTGCGCTCCCTTTCCTTTAACCTTCTTCTAAGGTAATTATTCACGAGCGAGAACAGTGGCAAATAACTCGAATTTGGGATTAAATTAACTTAAACGATTTTATAAGCCGAGATATCGATTCTTTGTAATCTAAGAAATAATAATAATAAAGTGAAGAATATCCTCACAATGTTCTATTCTAAATAAGGCACAACAATTTCTAATTTTTCCGTTCAATTTCAAGTTGAAATTAATATCTATTCGAAGAATCATCGACAAAAATGATAAATTAACTTTTATCACAAAGGAAGATAAAGGAAAAAAAGATCGAAGAAAAAGTTCTCTATTCCCATTCAATTGCTCAGAACCACGACCGATCTAAACTGAAACTATCTCTTTAGAAGAGAAATACAGTAAATGAAAAGAAGAAACATCTACTTATGATCTTCCATTTCGTTGGAATCAAAAGCAAATTTAATCTGCTCGAATAATCCAGGGAGAAAAGACTTGGCCTTTGACTAGATCCTCTTCTAGTATAAATCATTGCAATTAGCTTTAAACGAAACTTTGAAGGCATTAACGTCACAGACCGGTATCTATATCTATCTAAAGATACAACTGCATTTCCGTTTCAATCGGGCGATCAGGTGAAAATTAATAACTTATATCATTCTACGATAGTTTCAATTTAATTATAGCTTAAACACTCTAAGCTATAGCTTTTATGTATATGTCTAATTGCTTTATGCTGATGAATAAAACTTTTGAAAAAAAAAAAATTTTATCATCAGAATTTATTCAGATAAAATAGAGAAAACCATTCAAATCATTTTTTGTTTTATCTCGATATCTCAATCGATTGAGATTGCCGAGATGAAAAAACTCAAATTATCAGCGAAGAGATGAACTTAACAGATTCATCAAAAAATACGAACTATCAGGAATATCGTATCTGTTACTTCTCTGCAGTTTGGGATAGGTCAGTGACACGAGAGATCGGAGCACGAGACAAGGATAGAGATAATAAACGATCAGAAATTATCCCTTTCTTTAAACGACGATATCTCGGGAACCGGAAGTCGTGTCGGGATAAATGAAAAAGCGTTTCAAAGGGGAAAGTTCCGCGCTTCTAACGACGCTCGACTCGTTGATCGAAAATCACTATCTTCGAAGTTACAACGATTTAAAGTTTTCCCAATTTTATATAATAGAGTCTATTCGAGTTCGAAATCGTGTTGGTAGGAGTATTATATTTACTTGTGGAAAATTTATTCACACGTCGACTTGTTCACTCCTTTTCTTCGCACGTGGATCAAACGTGGATATTCACATTTTCGGAACAGTTTAACGTTTCGTTATTCGTCGTTGATGTATAAACTGCCAGCTCCATCCTTTGCCTGTAATGGCCTCGTCTAACTACCCCTAGATCTGCCTTCTAGAGTCGCGCGCACCCTTTTATTTCTTCGATCAATCTTAGTTTTTGCGCCACGTGTCTCCTCTCGTTTGGAAAATCGACTTGGAAAACTTTTTTCGCCCCCGAACTCATGATTCTACACTACACCCCATCCACTTACCATTTAACGTCCAATGGCGTATTCTCAATGTGTATTCAGGATTCAGCTCGTAAATTTGCGCTTTTTTTTATCTTTTGCATTGATTACACGTTCAAGCATCGGTGAGAATCCTTCTTTCGCGTCTCTGTCCATTGACAGAGATAAACAGCACTTGTTTCTGAAGTAGCTGGTGTTATTGTTATTTTATTAGCTGATCTACAGTTTGACACAGGGTTGATGCTGTGGTATGATTAGGGTAGTTGGATCGTTAAGGGAAAAGCATGTGTAGAAGCAAGTTCAGCAAGTTATGTAAGAACCATGTCAAAGGGGATGTTACCATGAGATATAGTCTCTTAGCATTATACACTGTCCTTTATGAGTTTCTGAATACTTAGTTGAATCTTGTATTCTGGATATAAGAGATAAATGAACGATGTAATTACGTAATAAAATCGATCTTTTTTTTCCATCGTAAATTAGTGGGGGAAAATATGATTATATACGTTTTCGAAGATTTAATTGTGCAAATGTTTAGTTTGATAAATATTATGCTCAATGTTAATAATTGTTCGTGGAAATTTGTGGGTGTATCTACATGCATTTATTTGTAGTAAGTAAAATAAATATTAACACATGTGGTTTTTTTCTTATTTAATATTTAAATAATCCAAATATTGATATTTGTTTTAATATTTCTGCTTCGATTAACTCTTAACATTTGAATGAATAATATTACGTAATTTGTTAATTTCACATATATTAAATTATTCACAAATGAGTAAAATTTGCATCTACTAAATTTCATACAGAATATTATTCCCATACGTTTTGAAAAAAGCATAAATAAATGATAACAATCAAAACGTATATAACAAGAGTTTTATCATATTTATAAATAATCTAAAATTATTAATTTCCTCGAGAAAAATTCGGATTTGTACATTAAACTTCAACTAAAATTTAAAATTTATCAAAAGAAAAATCACCGTTCCTTTCCTCATATCGAATTTAGTCTCGAAATTACGCGCTCGTTTCACTTCCATCCCCTGTTTCCTCGATATTCCAAGAATCAAATTCCTCTCGTTCCACGCTATCTACCCCTTCCAATCTTCTCACTGTCCCTCATTACATTTTTTCCCCTCTCGTATCTCTTGCTTCTAGCTCACTCAATATCCATATTATTTTTCATTTCTCCAAATTACTTTCCCCCAACGAGCGCCTCTTCTTCTTCGTGTCGTTGTTTTGTTCCACGCGCACACCCTCTCTTATCCTCCCACCGTATATTTTACAACCCCGCCGCTCGTGAAAGGGTTCTTCCTTCTTTTTTTTTCTCTCTCTCTCTCTCTCTCTCTCTCTCTCTCTCCTCTTCTTTTCCCTTCCACACTAGCGGAAGAACGTTTCAGCGTAAACACGAGGAGCATCGAACGGCCTTCCGGCGTGTAGGCGTTGCGAATAACGCTTAACGCGACGAAGGCGTCGTTGAGACGCCGAGCTATACACGCCTAACTACCCTCTTCACCGTTTCCACCCCCGCCGCTGTCGCGCTTATTTTTATTCTCTGTATTCTCGTAGAAATCCACACACTTTTCATACCTGCCGTCAAGCGTTTACGACGTTCCAACCTGTATTTACTTATTTCCTTTTACGTGAGAAAAGCATCCTTTCCTTGTTCTTGTTTTCCTTTCTCTCGAAGAGAGGAGGAGGGGCAGTTGGTATAAAATTTTTATTTGCATCACGTCTTTTGAATTTTTAAATATTTTGTTATTACGTTAGTTTTTGATTGGAGAGAAAAAGTGGTTAAAGGATGCGGATGCAGCGAAAAAAGGGGGATGTTTTGCACGAATTAACCGAAGTCATAAATTATTTTGTGGAATATTTATATATTTTTGGAATTTATTATTAGGAAAATTGGAATGATATTGTCGAAGAATAATATTAAGATACAAAAGAAACTCTGAGAGAAATGGCGTTCAATGATCAAAATCTACCTCCATGATACGACGATTTTTAAAAAACATTATGCAGGAAATGAAATATTTATAACCTCTAAAAGGAAACGTTTCTGCATTCCTCTTCATGGCGACACCTTCTCATACCAAAGACAAGCGGAATATCAAAAATTCGGCCACCCATTTTTGAATCAGCATACACGAGAAGAAGGACGATCCTCGAGAAAGTATAAAAACTCGAAAAAAAAGAGAAAAAGATAAGATATTTTCCTCAAGTATCATGCATTCGGGTTGATATTTAATGTGACCAAGGCGTTCCTTGGAGCCGCCACTTTCTACATATTTATACGCTTTATACAACTATAACGTCTCTTCATGCCTATCATTATTTGTCCTCGATCTTTCTTCCTTATTCTTCGTTGCGCTTCCCTTCGATCCAAGCTTGGTCCTTTCAGATACCAATTTCCATCATAAAGTAAATCTGTTTTCTTTCCTCTTATACGACGTCTTGCTTCGGTTATTGTCGGAACATTGTTCCTCTTGCTTTTTCTTTTTCCTTTTTTCATTGCAAGTTGTTTTCCACCTCGTGATTCTTTCATTCGAATGTTGTCCACCCATTGTCAGGACAAATTCTTCCTGTTTAACCACGTAGTAGTAACACGGTATTATTGGCCTGCTACCTTTTTCTCCGTTACTTTCTTGCTCTTATTTCCTTTGATTTTTCTGTCTCATCATTCTCTCTTCCTATCCTTTTTCACAATATTTAGCTATTGTTTTTCTTTTTCCATATTTGATTTCTTCCTTTCTCACTTTGTCTTTCTCTTTTATCCCATCCCCTTTAACTGTTTTTCTTTCATTCTGTCATTCTTTTTGATCTTTTAAGCTTTCCTCTCATTCTCTCCTTATTATCTTTGCATCTCCCTCTTTCTTATTTAAATTTCACTCTTCTCGATTCTCTGATATACATCCTTTTTCCCATTATCATCTCCTGTTTGACCGTTGACCCTTTCTCTATCTGTATCTTTGTGCGCGACCCGAAGCATTGTCCTTTCTCTTTTTATTTTTTTCACAATTACACAGTTTCCTCCCCCCAGCGAAGGCTGATATGCGTCCATTGCTTTTTTTCCTCTCGTCCACCAACAACCACCCACACCACTCCCACCCTGATTAACTCCGCTGTATCCAACAGTTTCACCCGACCAACACTTCCGAGTTTACTCGGACACTTTCCTTTTTACTTCTATCCTCGCCATCGCCGGATTATTGTCCGTTCTTCGCCCTTTTTATCGTTCCGTGACGGTTTACGCTCTTACGGCCTTGTTCTAAACTTCTCTCTTTCTCTCTCTGTCGCTCTTCTCCGTCACATTTCTCCTCCTTCTTCTTATACCATGTCTTCCTCTGTTTTTTTTTTTTTTTTTTCTCCAATCTGGCTCCAAACTTCCATTTTTAGGCGTGTGCATCGACGTTGTCACTCCACCAGTATCGCCAACCAGTGTGTCTCAATTGGGAACACGTTTCTTTTGCTCGAACGCGGCAAAGTAAAAATCGTCGTGATGTTTCTTTCGCCGATCCTCTTTGGCTGGCCGCATTTTCCAGCGTTTTCTTCTTGTCCCTCGTTCTTTTTCTTTTTTTTTTTTTTTTTTTTTGTAGCACGTCTTAGACGACTTACGGTTGAACAAATATACCGTGGAGGATATACGATGGTTTAAAGGGTGTTTGAGGGATACGAACGAAAGGAAAATATTGAGATGTTTTCAATGATGTGCTTTTTATAGATAAAAGGAGGGGGGGGGGGAATTTTTCTACGCGCAGTTCTTACGTATCTTTGACTGCGAGTGTTAAAAATACTTGTTTGTATTGCGGTCAAATCTCGACAAAATTATACAAAATGTTTTTAGAAATTTAATTTTAAGCAAGAAAATTTAAACAATACCTTAATTTCTTACGTAAAAACAATTTTTCGAACAAATATACAATAAAATATAAATTTGATCGAAAACGAATATACTGTCTTGTTTAAAAAACATGAAGATGATTCTGTTTTTCAAAACTTTCTCTTCACCTCTATATTCCTCTCTCATATTGCAAATGATGAATCTCGATTAATTCTTTCAATTTACAAAATGATGTATAGACTTGTGACAGATATATGACATTATATGTAATTTCTCTTTGGAACTAATGGAAACCTAGCAATCTTGTTTCAATGTTAAACGAAACATTAAACGTCTACAGATCACTTTTACGTTTGTTTCCCATCCTCCAGGTATCGATTGCCGCATATTTGTTTCCGGTTTCTGTATACTCGGTCGTCGTTCACGTTTGTGCCTTTTGAGCTTGTTTCGTATTACCTTTGCGAGAGAGCGATTTTTTGGTCTCTGTAAAGAGATACGAAGCGGATATGGAGCATCGTTTGAAGAGAAAATATAAGAGGAAGTTTGTGGTTTCGGGTTGAAATTTACATATGTATCGTTTATATAGACTTTGCCAAGTATTTCTTTTTTTTTTTTCTTTCTTCTTTTTTTCTAAAGTGGTCCGTTATATAAAAATTGGAAAAGTTCGTAAAGATAATAATACACGCGTTTAACCTGTGTTAATTATTGTATAATACCGTAATTTATATTCCTCTTCCTTCGTGCATTTATAAAATATGAAATTTTAAAATGGAAAACAATAACGCGGGAAATTTTGTAGGTAAACATATTTTCACGCAGAAAAATAATTTCAGAATATTTGTAAAAATTCGTATAATTATAATTCCCACAGCTTGTAATTTAATAAATTGAAGTTTCATACGTACGTGATGATTATTTAAAAATAAAAAATGAATATTTAACAGCATGGGACAAAATTAATTTTTAAATCGAAACAGGTGATATCGTATTATCATCTGTAAATTATTCAATGCGTATACACTTGCCTCTTACGAATGATAGAATGTAATGAGCAAGCATCATTAATTGATCTTAACATAATGCATTTAATGTAGAGCATAATAATGATGGCTTGTGCACAAAACCGAATTATAAGGGCTCGAAGGGGTAGCAAATAGTCCAAGCAGAAATCGTTTAAGTTGGGTTGATGGTATTCACTCTCCCCTCAGCTGTTTTCTTTTCATTGATTATTCATCACGCGTCTGTCTTCCTCATCGCTGCACATATTTCTTCCTTTAATGCCTTCTTGTCTCGCGTTAACATTTAATTTTTTCGCGGATTGGCCTTCATCCCCCGTTTCATCCCCGATATTTGCTATTTCCTCGCGTTTTTCCATTTCGTCTGTTTATTATTCGCGTGATCCTTCGTTTTCTTCCATTCTTGTTCTCTTCTTTTCTTGAAATATAATTTTCTTTCCACATTTAAATTATTATCGAACATTAGATTAATAAATAAAAGAATCATTCACTTCTCGAATGATCGGAATTTATAATTAAAAGAATGTGCATGGACAGAAACTTTAAATTATATATCTTTTGTATAACGATAAACATTAGAGAAATAATGACGATTTTCCAAAATCCAAAAATATATATTTACATTCCCAAATCTGGAATAAATGCGTATCGTACAAAAAGAGAAAGGGACTGAAAAATTTAACCACTTTTATATTTTTAAACTTCATCGATTATCCCCGCACGAAGAGGATAAAATGGAGGGATGGAAACCAAATGGACAAAGGGGTGAAGCGAGCTGTGCAGGCCTAATAGATCACGGTTTAGCGAATTGCCACGAGTGGATCGAGTCGGGGCTCGAAGTGAAAAAGTAAGCCTGCACAGCGAGAGAATGTATGGAGAAAAGAATACACGAAATTGTGTAAGGGTTGAAAACGCAGGGGAAGGGGAGAGAGAGAGAGAGTTGTGGCGAGCGATAAGTCGTGGAAAACGAACTAATCAAAGCATTAATCTCCTTTACGCGAGGAGGCTACCAGCTAGCGCGTATATATGTAAATGAATCTAATTCCTATTCTCGTCGGTGGCTTCGGTTGGAGAATGGTGCTCGTAAAAATGTAAATCTTACTTTGAATAATATTTTCCGGCTCCTCCTCTGCTCCCCTCTGTGCGTGTCTTCGATGGGGTGGAGTAAGAAACTGGGTTTACAATTTTTATTGTTGATATATAATTTTGTAGTCATGATATATTTATTTAACAAAGAATTGAAGGGAAATGGATCTCAAGATATTTTGACGATTGTAAAACATCACGAAATTCAATATTAATGATAATAATTGATGAAGAACACGATTTATGGAATATTTTGTAGTTGGAGAAATTAATAATTAAAATAAAACAGTTATACATATTAGTACAATATATGTTACGATTTCAGTTGCAATTTCTTTCGAAATTTCATTAATCAAAATAAAAATTGCGTTTATTAAAACTTTGAAACAGAAATTTCATTTAAAAAAAAAAAAAAGAAAAAAAAAGAGAAAACACGAATTTTCCAATTCTTTCTATAGATCAAAAATTTTCGTCGAATTGTAAGTATTAATTACGATGTAGGGAGAACAGAAATCGTTAGAAAAATCGGATTAATGGAAGGCGTTAATGAGGAATGAGGCGGAAAAATACTTAATTCGGTTTTCTTTATTTAAGCGGTGTTCGTGCAGCTTAGCCATCCATGAAAACGGAAGCATCCGTGTCTTTTGTACTGAGCTTTTGATTGATCTACCAAAGCTCTTCCGTATTGTATCAAAGATTTCCGATAAATGGGTTGCCGTTAAAGCCCCGCCGCCGTCTACCTCTTCTTGCATCCTTCCATCCGGTTACGAAATATCTCTTCCGGCGAACCTCGAATAGTTTCGTTTGAGGTAAAAAGCTCCTTGTTCTCGATTTCTAATGCAATTTTTTTCTTCTATTATTTCTTTTTTCTTCCTTTTTTTTTTTATGTTAAAATTCATTTCCACAAGATAAAGGATTTATTAAGAGATAAAATATGTATATTGGATATTGGAAATGGAGCTTCTCTTGGTATAATTAGGATAGATTAAGATGATAAGATGGATCAAAGGATAATAAATTTTTAATATATACGAGTATAATGGATATTTCGATAATGTAATTCATAATTCGCAATAGGTAAGCTTTCCTTTTAGGAAATTTTTTCGATGAACGTATTTATTGTACTTGCAAGGATTAATAATTTTTGCGTTTAAGAATTAAACTTTGTGCACGATTCCAGAATATCGCGAATGATCGTTTTGAAAATTGTAAGTTAATATACGCAAAATAAATATTTCTGTGACACAAATATTTACTGAATCGTAAATCTAGAATAAAAATTCCTCTTCTGCAAATTCTAGATAAATATTGATCCAAAAATATTTTGTCACTGTTTTGTTATTATATTTGAAAAATTAATTTAAATTTAATTTCGTTTAATTCGAATATAAGAAATTCGACAATTATAGATGTACGTTCGTTTGCGCGAGAACATTAACCAATCACTTCTCGAATTTACGTACTTTATCTTGCGATGCTCTTGCTAAATTTGCGGCTACGATCGAACCGAATTACACCGAGAAACGAACAGTAGAAGTATTCAACATAGCTAATACAACTGAAAGCCCGTATAGAAACGGGGTTACAAGCTTAGCAGAGGCTTTCGTGCGTTTAGTAACGGCGTAATCCTGCAACCGCGTGAATCGTTGATTTAATGTAATTTTAATGAATGCGAATTTGTAGGGATTCCTGTTCGCGGCGCTAGCATACAACGCATACTAATAAACGATGAAATTCCTCTTGAAAATAAATTGCCACTACCTGGGTGGATAATATGGATATTCTCGAAGAACGTAGCGATTTTTCCAAATAATAATATTTTCCACGTATTTTCAAATAGGAAAAATACTTGACTTGAATGAACTCGTTTAACAGCGAAACGAGTAATTAGAAATTAAAAATCGTGAACTTGATTCATAATTAAAAATGAATAACAGAGTATCCGAACACACTGTTTTCTTCCTGAAAGTTCAAACAGCGATATTTACGTACGATTTTATATTCCTGTATTTATAATAATTCTGATATGAAGCTAACACACGATGTTACAACAACAGATAAACGAAATGATTAAACAATTCGAAAATGGCATTATTTGTACGAGGGTCTCGATGTGTATAAATAAATACAGCAACTACAGAAGATCAATTTCCTGCATTTACAATGAGCGAATAAAATAAAATTTTACTCTTGAAGATGATAGAAAGAGAAACAGGACGTGATTCGAATAAGAAGAGAATTAGAAAAGGAGTTAATAAGGAGTAATCGATGGTTGATCAAGTTTGAAGAGGCGAAAGGTGAAATGGGAGAGAAAGATTTCGAATCAGAAGCTATGTTTGAAAGAAACATTCGCTGAGTACGTTTGCATAAATTATACAAGATCGTCCCGGATGAAAGTAATTAAGAGGTCTGAAAAAGAAAATTGTCCAAGGGACATAATTATCTTGACCCGGTTTCCGGTTCCAACCTGCGATAAATAATGCAACTATCTTCTCCAGTGTGGTGGAGAAAAGGAGAGAACTTTCTTCCTGTCGTCACGTTGCCGCGCAACGATCGAACATCCGCAGCGATTCTTTTCCCTTAACATTTGAGAACATATTGCTGCGGAAACCGTAATACTTGACTCTCACCATCAAGGAAATGTTTCGCGAAATTGAGCTAATATTATTAATAACACAGTTGTAACTTTACCAATTACATATTATCAGGAGATTGAAAAGTATCAATTAATTGATCTATTTCAAATTGTAAAATTACATTCGTTAATACTTAATAATTTTTTTAACAATTTAATGCTTCCGATTTCTTGTTGTTCATTCGTTATTGTTACACTTCTCAAGTGTAGATTTCCAATTTTTGTAATAAAACTTACATTACACGTTCTCCAAACAAAATATTAATCAGATATCGTTCAAAATTATAAAAGGAGTAATTCGTATATTTGCTGTACGAGGAATTTTTGTCCAATCTGCATACTCTGTATGCACAAGTGTGTCTCGCTTCATTTCCGGTTGGTTTTTCGTTTTAACTATATATTTCGTTATCGCTATGGCTGTTCTTTTATGCGAAACAGGTGTGCCTACATCTATTGGACCAAATTCCGATACAAAAGTCACAGGCGATTTCTCCCGAGCTCATTAGCCTCTTTGATCAGCTAATCTTGCCCTCGATAAAATTCTAGCCCCGTTTCAATCGAATCTTCTTTTTATACTTAATTCTTGATCTCACTTTTATTCTTGTTCTTGCTTTAAACCGAGGACAAAATGTACGTATGAATCGTAATGGATAAAAAGAAAACTGCTAAACACGCTTACTTACCTCGCTCAACGATACTTTGATCGCAATACAAAAGCTTGTAACTCCGATATTCACAATTTTACAAACGCGAAAACTGGATTCTACCGATTCCATCCCAAATTCCACCAAACTCCAGTTCTATCGAATTTCTCGCATTTAATTCATAACGCCACTTGAACGCCCTCCAACCAACCTAATATTCACACAGAGACTCGCCCAACTCGAATTCTAACATCTACTCCTCAAATCCCATTACACCAACTTCTACGCCACACCTAGATCGTCCCCACACCGATCCCCATCATCTTCCACGAGCTTCATTACGAGCAACATAAATACATTATCCGTGAATCCACATATCAGTCACGTTCCCTAATACCATTACCAATATATCCCTCCCCCCAAACAACTGCCAGTTCCAAATCCTCTCACACCAACGTATCAAACGTGTAATTCCCTATATTCGACGAAATTAATCGCGACGACAAATTTCACATTTACCCGCTTCAGGGTACAACAGCGTGGACCACCTTTGCCGCGCGAAGAGGAATCGATCGGCCATTTCCATCGTTCGTGGCCATTTTCATTCGATCTGGAAATTAGGCTCGTAAATGACCGCGTGTGTAACTTTATTTATGGGCTTCTTGGCTGGGCAGCGATCGTTAGAGACGTAATATACGTACGCGCGTATCGAGAAACGGAAATTGCACCCGTGTCGCTTGGATATTCCGTTCGTTAGTTTCGCGCGATCGCCGCCATTGTTCACGGTGGCGCTAGGTGGATATTCCACGTACGGATACCAATTACGTTGTACACGTTGAAATTTCGCGTGGCTGGTGCTGCGCGATTGAATGGATTTGCACGGTTGGTCGAGAAAGTATCCAACTGAGCGGACATTTCGTACTTTGTTCCGGATATATCATTTTTCACTGCATTTCTGTTTCGAGAGAGTCGCAAAAGAGTCGTCTTTTCAGCACCTAGAATTGACGAATTCGTTAATTCGACGAGTGTCTTTTACTTTTTTTTTTTTCAGGATTTAATTAGGAAAACAAGTATACGATTATGCTTGTTCGTTCTAGCATAGTATAATGTTATGCGTGTTTTGTTGAACATAATTATATCATTCAAAATAATATCGCTATTCTTTGCGAACATAAAGTTTCCTTCAATTCACTTTTCTTATCAACTTACGAAGTTGTTGAAAATCGTGTAAGTATATTCTTTAGAAAAGTTAATAATTGGTCATTTTATTTAATATTCATTTCAATCATTTATATAAATCGTGAAAATCAATTTTGTAATTAATCCGACGAAGAAAATATCCAATGATGTTGCGGTATTAATTATTTCTCGTTGTCGAACATTAATGTCGCATTAAAGAACGCAATCATTTAAACAAATTATTCCATTTGTGAAAAGTTGAGCGATTATTAATTATTCTTGGTAGCCGGAATTAAATATTTTTCAGAAAATAACCCAATTCAAACTTCGTGCGATTAATCGTAAAATAAACTTAAAAGAAAAAAAAGAATGCCTTCCAAGTCGGTAGAAAGACTTACATCGAATTAATTCAATCACTGTTTCTACAGTATGAACTTCCATACATCATTCCACGCAAACAGTTCATCTGCATATTCCCGCCACTGGTGATTACCAGAGCAGAAGCGGCAAAATATCCGCCGTGTGCGCAATGAATTACATCAAACACGAACCGTCACAGCAATCGTAAGTCGCCAACAGGATCTTCTGTGTCCACGAGCATGCGTAGCAACGAAAACTCACGTGACGCACGATTTCTCTTTTTTCTCTCTCTTTTCCTTTTCTCAACTCAAAGTTAATTGCGCTCTTTCAGTCAGAGGCGAGCGTCGATTGAAATTTAGCGGGGATTCGCGCATTCAGACAGAGCGCGACAATCCGGTCGGACCGGTCGTTTACATATATTATGAGCTTTTTCACGCGTTTCCGACACGATTTTCACCAGACACAAAGCCAGCTCTCGCCACGTTGATAAAAGAAGCGTTGCTTGCTTATCCTCCTCTCTCGCTTCCCCCCTCTTTCTCTCTTTTCTTTTTTTTTTTCTTTCTTTCCTTCTTTTTTCCCCCCTTCGCCCTTCGAGCAGCCCTTCAAGTCGAGTGCCGAGTCGAGTGAGCGAGCGAGCGTAAGACAGAGAGATAAGAGGTAAACGTTTTCGGAATCTTGCAGCCAGCCCTTGTTCGCCGAGGTGCGAAGCCTTCTCTCTCATGGCTCCTTCAGAAAGAGCAGCACTGGCTGACGGAAACATAAATTTCAGAGATCTATCTTCTCTCTTCTTTTTTAGTTTTTCTTTTTCTTTTTGTCCTCGTTCTCTTTTTTCTTCGTCTTTTTCCTCTTCTTTTTTTTCTCTTTTTTTTCGAAGATAGAATATTTTTTGCAGCATTGTCGACTTTTCGTCGCGGACAGCGACGCATTGTCCGACACTGCAATCCGGAATCGAGGCTTGATTTACGGGCAGTCCGTGACGATTCGGTTTCCACGGATTTTCCTATGGAGTGATATAGCTCGAGAGGAGCTTTTTTCCCACCCTTTTGTTGCACCCTCGAGTGGATTCCAGGATATCCCTGTGTTTCTTATTTCGTGTTGTAGAGAAGGTAGAGAATAACAAGTGAAGGGCGGGGAAAAGTTTGTGAAGGATGGTTACTTTTCGAGAGATTTTTCGTGAAAATGTGAGATGATTTATTTCGATCGTGATTTTATTATGGATTTATTTTACGAACGATTGATTTGTAGATCTTGTAATATATGTATTTGAATCTATTTTTCTTTGCTTAATATTTTTTACGATTTTGTATCATCTCGATTAAATTAAAAGAATTATATAAGAGCAGATTATTTTACATTATTCATTCATTCGTTAGGAAACTGAGCTTTTTCAAATGTGAACTGTGTTCTTTTGATATAAAATTTCTGGTAGATATTCTAGTTCGCTTCATCCGGGATCAAATACGATTTAAATGAGAACCTTAAATCTCTACTATATTAGAAAATGTCTCATAAGGTATTTCAATCACGGTTCTATCAACCAAAGCTCTTAACGCTGCATCTTAATATATTACCATCCTTTATTAATTAAAAATTTCCCATCAAAAATTTCATTGCTACGGAAAATTGCAACTTTTATTCGAAAATATTACACTTTCCTTCCTTTTTGAAAACAATTTTACATTTCTTTCAAAATATTCTCACAGTTTCCATGAACGCATAGAATTTAAAATATTTCAATAAAGAAAGATAGAGAGAGAGAGAGAGAAAGAAAACCTTAAAGTTTTAATAATATTTTAACTACAGAGAGCCGGTATACACCTCGTTTTGTCCAGGAAACATCTCCGGAAACGTATTTTTATTGCGCAATGTATTCACCATCGTCTGACATCGCTTAGAATAAGAAAGAGCCGAGGAAGAATCCTTACCCCGTTTCCGCTTTAGTTACGTTATGATAAGCATCATTTCGTGAGGCGAGCTGACTCGAGAGATCTCGGAGAGGAGATCCGCCTCTTGTTCCGCTTCTCCACGCTCGAAACGCCATGAAATAAAGCAGCGGCTGTTCATAATCACGGCGAGTGCGACAAAATGGCTGATGAACTTGAATGGAACAGGTGGTCGGCCGTCATCGTTCTCTCCGCGTATTATTATGCATTTAGAATGGCACAGGATTGTGCCATCCACTTTCTTTCTTTCTTTCTTTCCTTTTTTCTTCAATTGCGATATTTTATCGCGTATATCATTCTCAAAAATGGTGCGCTTCGGAATGCAATGGGAATCGAGAACGTCTTTATGCGAATAAAAGGTTTTAGTATTCAGTTTAGGTTTATTTATCTTATTGGTTCTTGTCGGTATGATGTATTTATCTTCGATGTATGTAGAGTTAAATTATTAGATCGAAGTTGTAACGAAAAAGAAAAAGTATTGAAATAAATAATTTTATTGTTTAAGAAAATTTTAATTTTTTCAATTTATTTATAGAATTTCTTCTCTTGTTTTTTTTTTTTATAATTTCACTTGTTATTAAATATTGAACAAGTAATGGTTTAATATTCAGAATTTTATTATTAAATGATGCTGCAATAAATGTCATAGATTTTTATACGTTTCTTCATTTTTCTGTTCACAGGTACGTATAAATTTTCAACAATTCAGCTTCCACCATGAGTACTATAACTAGAAGGTGTTTGTGAGTATACGTATTTTCCACTAAGAGAATTCTTGCATGCGATTATCAGAATCGTTAAAGCAACCTTGTCGAAACTTTACTTTTTTCTGCAAAACTTTCCTGGTTCACCTGGTAAAAAGTGTTTGTTTGAATTTTGCGACTAGGTTTTGGTTAACCAGATAACTAAAACGACGACTAAAACCGAGTATGCCGCTTTATACACCGTTTCCCGTTGAGTAAAGAAAAAGAAAAATGAATAAAAAGGAAGAATATTAACCAGAAAAGTAAACTTATTAACGAAGAACTTTGCAGAACTTCATTATTCCTCGAGGATATTGTAATTTTTTTTTTTTTTCCTCTTTTTTAACAGTTTATAATTTCTCTCCTTCCTTCGTCGTGAATTTCAAGGGATCGTGAATATTTTTATATTCATCCTGAAAATGAACGAGCATTTATTTATTTAACTTTTTGATTTTCTTATGCTAATTTCCATTATCTCATCACATTTATTCCCTTCATCACTTCTCATGTTTTATTTAAGCATTTTTATATACGCTTTTTTCCCTTTCCTTTTTGTTTTTTCATTATATAAGCATCGTTACATTGAATTTCGCCAGCGCACAATATTCAATCCTGTTCCTCGTTTTTCCCCTTTCGAAACATTATAGAAAATTAAGTCATAGACATGCAAATTGATTTGTTCAATTTAACTGATCAATTCATCGACTCCAACGAGTTGAACATGCAAACGAGATCGAAGCAATGCCACCACCAGAGCGTCACCGAAGCAAAGGAAACGACTGACAAACGTTTCGCTTCGAAATTTCAAGCAATCACCTTACATTCTTTCTTTCTCGTACTTCTTCAATCGCTATTTTCTTCTCTCGCTATTTGATAAATTTCTAAGAGAAAAAAGTCGAACGAAAAACAGACTCTTTCATTCTCTCCTTCCTTTTTCTTAAAACTCTTCTATAAATATAAAAAGAAATCGTGTTTGATAATATTAATAATTTAATTTACATTGCTTCTCTTTCGTCATATTCGATTTATTTTTACTACTTTAATATAGAAATAAATGAACGAATATATCCTCTTCCTAAATTCAGTAAACACACACATATCTCTTAAGAGATATCGATTAACTCGTTAAAAAAGAGTATTCCAAATTGAACGATCAATCCCCACAATTTTCCTCGAGTATCGATAAAAATCAAAACTCTTCTCATCGGAAAGCGAAACGTTCGTTCGAAATTTTAGAACGCACACACACACACACACACTCTCTCTCCATCCTCGTTCCCGAGAAGCAATTTAATCTTTGCCAGGACAAACCGCGGGAAAGAGGAATCGCGATCGTGTCGCGACACCGATCTCCCTTCCTCGCCCCTCGACGGGGAGATCTGGCCGAAAAAACCGGGAGATGGCGGCCTTCGAATAAAAAATTCGAAATTTATGCTCCTTCTGTGTTGAATACTGACGAGACGCCCGGCGGGGGGATAGATAAAATGGGGGTGAGTTAAAGGTGGAAAGATTCGCGTCATATTTTTCGGGGTGAATCGTGGGACCGGGTCTACATTTAGCGTCGAACCCAACCCCGTCCACGATTTTTCTTCGAAAAGAGTTCTCGCCAACGGGCTGGAAGATTAGGGACGAAGTTGGGGAAGATTGTGAATGGTTGAGCACATTTTTGCTGAGATTTTTCTTTTCTTCTTCTCTTTTCTTTTTTTCCTTTTTTCTTTCTATTTATTAAATAAATTTTTTCTCCAAAGAAAAATTCTGTGTAAGATTGAAATTTTGACGAACGTTTGGTGAGTTGAGAAAGAGGTCTGCAAACAAAATTCGTATTTTTTCTTGATAAATTTTATATTCGTTTCCTCAAAGTTTAAATTATTTTTCGATAGATTTATTTATTACGATATAGTAGATATAAAAAAGTTTATATCGATATTTTTTAAATAGATGAAAAGTGTTAACATGATAACATTCGAAGGTAAAATTTGTGTTGCATAAAGACTTAATATTATAATCCTGAAAATAACTTAACAATTCGATTTTTTCTGACTTCTTTTTATTGATTTGTCAGAAAGGAGAAATTTTCTATCGTATAAATATTATGTGATTCTAGCTATTAACAAGAAATCGATATCAAAGCAACCCGCATAAGGGTTGGTAATGGCGTTAATAGAACAAGATTAATTCGATCGTGTTACATGGATGGAACAAGGGTTGACCATGTTCCCACGTAACTCGGCCTGACAACACATTTCGACAAATAATCGGCATAAAAATAAAAAAAAAAGTAGGCGAACGAAATTCAGAACGAGAGATATCGAAAAAGTTTCGTCATAGGGTGATTTCGTGTCGTGTCACGTGCAACGAATATTCCTGTTCGTTTTCTTTCCTCTCAACTTGTTTCACCATGCAATGCGTAACTTGCTCGATTCATCGTTTCTCGTACTTATTCGTTCAATGTTTCAAAGATTTCATTCTTCGAATTCTAGTTTCTTTCAAATATATTTATATTTATGAATGGTTTCGTGCTGTTATTTTTATGTTATTGGATGGAATATATATGGGGTACTTTTTTGAGTATAAATGTATAAATAGGAATAATAATGATTACTCGACGAGTTTGATATTATATGAAATAAAAGAAAAGTGTTTCTCTTTAATTTTTTTTTTTTTCTTAAATGAGACAAATAGTTTTTTCAAATTTAAAAATAGTTCAGATTTATTGAATGATTAAATTCTGAAATTGGATTATAATTTTATTTCCAACTTATAAAATGTTATAAAATATTATAACAATGTTAATTGTGTTCATCTTTTAAGATTCATTAAAAAATTCTTTGTGGCAAGGGTTAACAGCAAAAAGTAAACAGATGTACAATTACTATTTAATTAAAGAACGCTTCTTATCTCCATATACGTGTGTAAATATATACAAAAGTCGCTAGCGAATTCTACGAAAAACTTTACTAAAGAAAGTTTTGTTTCAGAATTGCTATGACCCTAATTACCACTGCGGAAGGAGAGAAGTATGAAATTATATATAAAGAAAAATCATACGAATGAATTAAATATTTAAAAAGATAAAAGTAATGAAGAAGTAATGAAATATCAAATTTTACGAAATTGCAATTTCATTTTCTTTTCTATTCTAATCATTTCAAATATTTAATTATAAATAATAAGTAAAAGTTATAAAAATTCCTATACGTGAAATATTTTAAAAATGAAAACCAAAGGATTCAATGGAAAATTTAAAAAGAAAGATTTCAACAAAAAGATTACTATTCTATTCAAATCTCATTATACAAATGTATAAATAAAAATTTTATCTTTTTCTACATTTGCCTTGTTTATATAAAAAAGAAGCACTTGCATTATTTCTCCATAAATATTCCAAAAAAAAAAAAAAAAAGAAATCAAAATTTCGACCATGAAAAGAAAAAGAACCTCAAATCATTCCTCCTCCAGCTCCTTTCCCAAACACCATTCAAAATTGATTACCGAAAGAAAGGGGAGAATCAAGCCATCCCTTCATCCCAAACATTTTCAAACAGTGATCACAAAGACACCTATCGATTTCCCATCGAGCATCCCGCTGGAAATTAGAATCGAAGAATATTCCCAGAAATCAAAATCGACAAACGAACAATATCTGTTGGATTCAATTTGCCAACCGCGATTGGAGGGGGTGGTAGAGTAGATTTTTCACAAAAGTTTAGATTATATAGACCATCGGATACAGGCTATTCCCGTAGAGGAACGAAATCACGCGGAGAGGTAACTATGAAAATTCAAACTACGTCAGCGTAATAGACGACAGAGTTCGCCCCGCAGGATTACGCCGCACGAACAGAGGGGGATGAGGATGGGTGAGGGTGGAGGAACAGAGTCTGCAAACAGTGGCGCAAACAGTGTACGGGGATCTTATAATCCGTTCGTCTTTTTACTTTACAATCTCTGACACACGTGTGCATCTATTCTGTGAATACAACGGGTACTTTGGAAAAGGGGGATGAAAAATTTAAGAGTGGCTGGAAGTTGTAAAGCGTGGAAAGAACGAGACTCGGATCGAGTACGGTCCTTGTTTATGGAATCTAAGTTAGTTATTGTTGGTGGATTTGCCGTGAGGATAAGTTTAGAGATGAAAAGTAAGTTGGAACATTTATTTCTGTATAATTTAACATTTACGTTTTTTTCTTTCTTTGTATCTTTTTTGTTTATATTTTAATTCATTTTGAAGAAAAAAAAATAATATAAGAAAAAATTTAAAACATGAGAAAAAGATGTGCATTCCTTATGAATTTATTAAGCAATTGGACGTAATCTAAAAACGAGTCAAGAAATATGTAGCTATATTAATGTAATGTAGATTAAGTAAATATGTATTCGATTTGTAAAAGTAGCTTAGAAATACTTTCAATGTTTTTTTACATTAAAGCTAAGTAGATTATTGTGATATTCATTTGCAACACTTATACACCATTGTTTTATTTTTAGAGAAATATTTGTAATTCTATCAATTTATCGAATGATAAATTATGAAATTAACATTTAATTTTTAATAAAATTTGTATAACTTGAAATATTTGTAAAAGAAGTGTGAATGAAGAAACATTTTTTTAAAATCGTAAAAGTGATATAAAGTGAAGATGAACATTTTTTATAAACTTTTATTCCAAGAGTAGAGAAAATGTTACACATTTCTGACGTTTCAACATAAATTTAAGACCTCCGTAACGTAAAATTAAAATCTCATTCATCTAATGTCAGAATTTATTTTAATATCCTATAGAGCATATTCTATGTGTCTGCTTTTCATTTTTCAAGACAAGTTTAAGATTATTTTATAATTCCATACCGTATAATACATTGTTATTATAAATTAAAAATTATATTTATATGAATTTATATGGAATTAAATTTTATTTGAAATAATATAAATTATAAAGAAAAAAAAGTAGAAATATCTATACATTTGCAATAAAATAAAAAAGTGAAAGCCATAATATTTTCAATACTGTTTTTAATATTTTTAAAACAAATGTAATGGTAAATTTGTTCATCTAATAATTCCCAATTTTACACTACATATCTATACTAGATATCTATTTGCGTGAATCGAAAGCTATTTGATTAAAATCCTACGTCAAAAGATGTTTCTTAGTAAAAGAAACGACCCAGGTAAAAGCGAACAAATTGAGATATTACTACAAATTATGTTTTTCACGTATTTC
Organism: Apis florea; assembly: GCF_048593485.1. NCBI lineage: Eukaryota > Metazoa > Arthropoda > Insecta > Hymenoptera > Apidae > Apis > Apis florea. The sequence continues at coordinate 9,205,202 of NW_028256565.1, forward strand.
ACAATATCAAAGTACATTTTTAATTAAAATTCTTTCCTTTTGAGAAATTCTTGCGATATTAACGATTCTAACGAGCTAGCGATATTTTTCCTAAGAGTATTTTAAAATGAACCACCCTTCTACTGTTTTCAACAACCACCCAACTTCATTAATCCACCATTTACAATTTACAATTTTTCCGCAACGTAAACCAAAATATCATAGACTCATTAATAAATTTTCAATCGTACAAATATATATAACGGTATCTAAAACTATTTACGAATACTTACTCTCGAATCACTAGATTACGAGAACTTTTATGCAACTAGAATATATTCGACATACAAAAAAGATCGTGCTAAATTATGCGCTCTCTCTGCGTACTTCATATCGCGATAAAATTATATTATATCTTAGAGCCTTACACTTTTGACTCGCATTTCTAAAAAAGAAAAAAAAAAAAAAAAATCTTTAATCCAAGCTCGAGGAGCATCCCAACAGCGTGTCGAGCACAATTTAATACCAGCCGCGTTTCATCTCGCGATGAAACACAGATCACGAGCGTGTGCCGACTTTTTCCGCCGTTCAACTGTTCAGACCCACGCAAACAATGCACCGCTCGATCACCGCGATTCGACTCGACGTTTTTTCATTCTGGTTCGCCCCCCTCTTCTTTCTTTTACCATCCGATATCTCTCTCTTCCCCTCTTCCATCTTGCGCCAACTGTGTACGCGTGTTTTCGAATACGCGTCTATTCGTAATTTCGTCGATACTCGGAGAATTCAGCGAACGTTCGCGGAAACGAAGCGGAAGCCCGATCCTCTGGGAGCGTAAGAAGCGTAATCGACCTAGTTATCGTATACCACGGTTCGATCCTCGAAGAGCTGATGCGGAGAGAAGGAGAGAGAGAGAGAGAATGTGCTATTTTTTTTCGTGATTTTGTTGTGCGACAGGAACAGCCAGAGCTAACGAAGCTCGAGAATTAGTTTTTGTTCCTTTCTTTTTTTTTTTTTTTTTTTTTTGTCAAGAGGAAAGATTTTTTTTTCTATCGTGAAATTAAGATTGAATATATAAGGATGTATGATAATTTTGAACACCAGTATATTGTGTAGTAATATTTGTTGCAATTGATTCGTAATTTTTTCCCTTTCGATCGTTTGCAATTTTGTACGAGAATTTGAATACAGATTAATTATTCGTGTTAATATTTTTATTTATAGATAGATCAAATATTGTTGAAGGATGTTAAACCGTATTGCTCTTCTGTGGAATTTATTTTTGTGCAAAATGGAATAACGAAATTCATGAAATATAACATGTATATATTTGCAAATTTCAATACGATGAAAATTGTATGTGAGACCATTAATAGGATATGTATTTCGTTATAAAATCTCAAATATTCTTTTCTCAATTTTCCTAAAACTTGTATTCCCCTGTTATCTATTAACAGAATGGAGTTGAATTGTAAATTTTATTGTGAAAGAAAAAAAAATGCAATTGGCCAGATTCGTTGATTATCTTACTTTTTTTACATATAAAAAAAATTTAATCCTCTTAGAATCGATAGCGAATACAAGAATAGTACGATTTTAACGTAGAAATGAATTATATCCATAGATATTGATGGTTTACTTCTTTTTAATGCGAAATATCGATTTATATCGATTGGATTTTATAGAAGAGATAAAATAAGTTATAAATTGATTACACTGCAGGCTCGTCCACTATGAGAGATAAATTATTTGTGTGAATATGAGCAATCCAAATTGTAAAGGGGATAATAGGATTAAAAATACTCACACGTGCTGTTTAATAAAGGAACAACAGACCCTTTCATAAATAACCTTATTAAAAATAGACGACTTATTACAACGTAATCCTATTATAAAAAAAAAAAACCAGGTCACGCAATTAGCTTCATTCATTCAATAATCTCACATGTGAAACAAAAGAAAATAACTTAAATTCGAATTGTTCAAACAAGATAAAAAAAAAAAATGCGTTAAAATAAGATACATCTATTATTTTTCAAATTAAATAATACTCGTTCGATATTACATCTAATTTTTAATACCATTTTTTTTCTCTCTTCATTCAAATCGATCATATAATAGTACACATTACATATTTCAACCCTCTCAAACAATTCAACCGTTTATCACAACGATATAATAATACACCAACTAATTTACGACAATGATAATAATAAATTAAACGTGACAATAAATTATAAATAGACTGTACACAGACCTGTCCAATACATATATCACACTCATCTCTCGTTATCGAGAAGAATATCGAATGGACCATCGATATTTTTTTCCCCTCGACGCACAACGAACCCCCGAAAATGATGAATCGCGAATAATTATCTCGCAGCCGTTTATCGATAATTGGTCGAGATTTAATACCAAGTGGCTGGCTTTTTCGAACATTTCCGGGATCCGATTCCCACTAGTTTGGGGGAGGGTGGGCTCTCTTCGTTTCTCCATCGGCAATCAATCGACTCGACGAAACAGGGGTGAGAAAACGCGAGTCTCTCTGATATTTCTCGATAATTTGTCCCATTCCTCCTCTCCACTCCACTTTTCCAGCTCTATGATTCCTCATTTCTTCTCTCTCTCTCTTCCTCTCTATTTTCCCTCCTCCTTCACCTCTTAGCTTGTTCGTCGAAATCACCACGGAATTTTCTCGTTGCATCGATTCGCTCGACCAATCGTTTCCCATCCTCCCTCCCTCTCTCTCTCTCTCTCTCTCGTTTTACTTCTTCCATTTCCTTTTTCCTCTCCTCCACCACGGTTGCTTTTTTTTTTTTTTTTTTTTTTGCGTAGTTCCACCCGCAGCTTCGAAAACGACACCGCACGCCGCGAGCATAAATCGATGGGGACAGAATTCATCGACTGCCTCCGGCCGGCGCCCTTCGGTAATTTGTTGAGAGACCCACCGTGTGCATCGTGGTTCGTGGTTGTCGTGTGCGTGTGCGCGGGTGTAGGTCGGTAGATTTGTGTGCGGTTCGATACGTGCAAGGGAAATTTCTGTCGGGGATAAATGTGGGGGAAGAGAGAGAGAGAGAGAGAGAGAGAGAGAAAGAGAGAGAGGGAGTGCTAGGGGAGAGGTTCTTCAGGTTGACACGTGGACAACGGTTACGCGTGAATTATGATTGATCGTGGGAAGATGAAGTATGAATAATTTGTTGCTTTTAAGCTGGTGACGCTTACCGATTTCCTTCTCCTTTTTGCTTCGAAATGGATTGCGAATTTTTTTTCCTTTAGAATTTTAGATATTCGAGAAAATTTAATTTAAAGGGGAATTTTTTTTTCGTGGTTTATTTAAATTTCCGTTCTCGCACAACGAACGAAACAAATTTAGAAATCATTCTAAATAGTAACGAAGAATGAAAAGGATTGGAAAGGATTTCCAATCGCTTAATCGTTTCGATATTCCTGGTGCGGTCAAAATCATCGATCGAGAAACACTGTATCGTATTTTTCACGTTCCTCCTCCACTCCGTATATTTTTTAAAATATTCGCGATTCGAGATAGCTTGACGTACGTACGCTGGATTTACGGCGTAACCCAAAATGCAGAAGAACGAACGAAAAATAGAAAAAAAAAATATAAAAAAAAAAGGAAAAGAAAAAAAAATGGGGGACACACAAAACGAAATCGGTAAACGTAACCACCGTGCTAAAGTCGTGTTTCGTATAAGTTACAACCGGTTTCGATCGCTCTATGGAATTGCATGGACGCGCGTAAAACACGGTTGACAGTCTCGCGCGCGATAAGCACGTTGTAACCGTCGAAATTTCGGAGCACATAATTTAATTAGGGAAGATAACGAGACGAAGCGGGGTAAGTCGGTACGATTCGGTTCACGTATACGTGGAATGCGCGTGATTCCAACCGCGTCATGCTCACCTGGATCCATTAACGATATTCATATCGTTCAAAGGGCGAACCGTTATCGGAGAGGTTCGTTTAAATCGCCATATCGAGCCCAAGAATTACGGGTATCCCGTGTATTATCAGACGGCCGCGTCTGAATGGCCGCGCGCCGTGAAATCTAATGAACCCCTTCGAAATTCCCTCTCTCTGTGTATCTACGTAAAGAGAGTATCTACTCTGAGACGATAGTTTGAATTGTGCAGTTCTGTGGTGAATTTTGCCGATGAAACACGAGAATCCTGAGTGATTGCGATGAAGTTTTTGATTAATAATCCACTCGCGGTCGAATTTTTGATTTTTTTAGTTTGTGGAAAAGGGTTTTTAACAAGCGAGTCTTGATTATTAATAACAGGAATGAAAAAATATATAGATACATTTCTCTCCGTTTTTTTCTGAAACGATAGTTTAAATTGTATAATTCTACACGATGAATTTTGGAACGTTTTTTTTTTTTTTTTTTTTCTTGAAATTAAATTAGAGAAATTAGGTTTGTGTTCTTTTCGTTATCTCTTTCTTTATTAGGAAAATTATCCCTGTTTTTCTGAATGGCCGATGTGAGAGGGTTGAAATCGCACGTGTCTGCAGTGCAGACGGCGGAACGTGCACGCATGCGCCACCGGAAGGCATTCGCTTCGTTCACGTTGGTCCTCTCCTGGTTTTTGCATTAGATTCCATGCATGGTCGCATTCTGGTTGCTCGAAAAGAAGATGCAATCGAGTGGATCCATATATTCGGACAAAATCGACCGAGGTTCGAATGCTGCGGTATCTTTTAACCCTTTGCCGTTGAAGCTTGAGCACTGTGATCGTGTTATTGAAAATTCATTTTGATTATCATCTTCGTCTTTTTCTTTTTTTTCAGAGCTAAATTTGAGAAATGATACGTGATAGAATGTTTTCAAATTAAATGTGACTGTACTTGAATTTGATATTTGTTAATGAATTTCTTTGAACGTGATATCATTTCAATTGTTAATCTTTGAAATATTTTTTTGATTTAATAATAATAATATTTTTTAAGTAGCAGCTAATTGAAGATTAATCTGAATGTAGACAACAATTTTCTAATTAATATTTAAGAAAAGTAAATGTTTCGTTATTTCCTTTTTGCTTTATTATTATTATTTTTTTTTATATGAATGAAAAATCTGCTGATAAATGATATTTCAATCGCGTACAATATAATCGTGTTCCCTTCAAATCAATTCTCTTCTATGGAACGACAACGAGTATTATCTTTAGAAATTGTACGATCAAACGAGTGAGCTCCAATGAATTTCTGAAACTTTTCTTCCACGTTTGCACAGAGCACGCCACGAAACTTTCTGGAATTCTATGCATGCAACATTCTCCTTTTTCAATAAATTGGAAAACAGTCTTGGCACAGATACAATCCGTTTGATGTACAAAGAGAAGTCGAAGATTCGATTTCGTAAGAAGAAGAATCTTGTAAAGAAGAAGATTTGCGTGAAATGCAGTTAGATACTTTTCTGTAAAATCCTTATTTAAAATCTTGGCAGATTATATTAGACGCGTTTAATTTATAATTTATATTTTATTCCGATTCACAAATTCGACGAACCCCTCCCTTGATCCGTCCTTTCCTTTGATTTCCTATCCAGTGTATCTCGCTAAATATGTTCGTGAAAAAGAGAGAGAGACAGAGAGAGAAAATGTGGTTTAAGGGTGGAGAATGTGTTCTATTGTGTTCCGACAATAGCCAGGAATGTTTCGTGGTTTCTTTTTTGGTTCTCCGCCTCTCGAATAGTAAATGTTGGAATTCATTTCGACTCGATATAGATATATACTTAAACGCGAGGGTCGGTCGAGAAGGGGTGAACTTGCCAACTAACGTGAATAATCTGAATTTCACAATTGCAATGGTTGCACGAATGAGAAAGAGGAAGAATATTTAATGAGAAAATTTTCACTTACTTGTAATTTGGGTGCTTGTTAAACTTTTGTTAAAATGGAAGGATATTATATTTAATAAAAAATAGAAATTTTGAAGTATAATTAGCTGTTTTAGATGAAGATTATTTTTAAATTCTTTCGTCGTATTTATAATAATTCAATATTTCCTTAATTTGAATAAGAATCAGAATTAACGTAAGAAATAAATATATCCTGAAATAAATGGAAAATATTTTAAGAATCGTTCGAACAATTTTCATTTTCAAATTTTGATTTCAATTTACTCTTAAATATTTCCAAAATCCAAAAGACAAAATTGTCCAACAAACATATTCCAACAACTCAACTCTTCTAGGGACGAGAGATATCCCTGCATAAACGATTTGCATTAAACGAGAAATCCAAGGCAATGCCGCTTTCGAATCTCCATGGAGGTCAGATTTCCCGAGTTGCAAAGATCGTTCCTTCCACGAGAAACATTTCACTGGCGCGTATGTTTGAATTCGACAGCGATAATATCGCGTTTTAATTTCTATCGGGAGTCGTGCACAGCAATGTTTTTTTTAAATCTTTTGCTCGGCCATTTCCGTCCCCAGGCCTGGAATCTGGACCTGGTAGGATTCTCGAATAAGGCTAGTTCTGTGTATTTTAAAACCGCTCATACGCTCGCTATAATCCTTCGATTCGAGCTTTTGAATTAGCTATGCTGCTCCTCCGCGAATCATATACGTATTGTTGCTCGAACGTTTGGAATCATTTCGGAATGAATGAGAGAGGAAAATAAGAATAGAATTTTCGTATCTTGGAATGAAATAATTAGAAAAATTATTTGATAGATTGTTCTGATTCTATTGTATTCTGTTATATAATGATCTTGATATTTTATTAAGAAATGAAAATTGAACTGTTGATTTCTTATTTTTTAACTTGTGCATTTAATTATGGTACCACAATAATTTCATGTTATAATTAAACACAAGTTAGAGACTTAAACCTTGAAATATCATTGATTTTATTAAGTATGAAAAATATAGCTAATCTTTAGAAGAATTTATTATTAAATTAAATTATATTTCTTTGATACGAAGAGTACAATGTACGTATTAAAGGAGCAACGAGTTTAAAATATTATAAATTATAAATAAATATATAACAGTGTAAAGTAATTCTAAAGAAGCTATCTTAAACGAAATAAATTATTTATGAAATCAAGCTTTCAAAATTCTTTCAAAATCCGACTGGAAACGATTTATTTCTATCCCATCGTCGAAGCAGTCTTCAACAAAGTTTTAAGATTAAAACAAAGACAAAGGGATGAAAACTTTTGGTTCGCAACTTTTGGATTACTGAATTCGAGCTTTGATCCGATTTACAAAGAATGTCCCTTAACGCTGTAATTAACTTCCGGCGCCATGGAATACTTTCCCCGCAAACAAGTCACGTTTCAAGACTCGTGCATCGCATTCAAATTCAACCATGGCCGCATATAAGTGGCTCTGCGCCCTGAAATACGAGATCGGGTTGGCGTCACTGCGGAGAATAAAAAATTACCTCGCTGACTTACTCGACGCACATTTTTTTAAATAACATATACATGCACAATTAGATATTCCCCGGGCAGCATTTATAACTCATGGACACACTTGTTTGTAAAATATTATTGCTGTTGAATAGATAGAACATCGGTGAAGAAATAATATATTTTAACGATAAATTTAATTGCTTATTTCTTAATTGCATTTGTTTTTTGATCGAACGTTAAATATTTCGCGATTGAAGATTCATAAATTCGAATCATTATTTCAACGTTTAGCGGACTGATAATCATAATGATGCAATCGAATTTATCCTCCCTAAAATAGTATCTCGTGTTTATTATAATAATACACGATACAAACTGAAATTATTATAACCTGTTTAAATTAATCACAATCTACATTAAACGTAGAATTAAATGGGGCAATACCCCTCCAAGGATAAATGGATTTAAATCTTTTGTCATGTACAGTTTTCCATAGCATTACGCATGCTCGACACTTTTTCAAGAGGAGTCAACATTTCCAAAAAGAAAAAAAAAAAAAAGAGAGAGAAAAATTCTAAATCGCACTTTTCGAAAATTCTGAAAAATCACTCTCCTCCAGATAAGGGTCTGTTTTTTTTTTCGCACGGATTTCGTGGATGGATCGATCGATTCGAAAGCATGCACGGAATGATGGACGAGCATCGGTCGGTCGACGTCAGTTAAACAGGCGTGACAATGGCCACTGGTCCCCTGTCATCGTGCGTTATTACGCATAAAAGTGACACGCATTCAGGGCCCTATCGAGAAAAGAATTCGTTGGCGCGGCCCACCATCGCTCACCCTCCGTTCCCTCGTGCCATTATTAAATTATAAACGCGTTTCGACCTATCGCCGTTCCATCTATGCCCGGAACTGATGGCCTCGCTTCCGTCACCCCCTTCGAATTATCGAATAGAATAGAAATCTCGACGGGGGGAAGGCTTCCTGCGGACGTCGAAGCTCGCTTTAAGCTCGTTTTCACCGGTGCATTGTGGTATTTTTGAAATGGTAACGATGGACCAGTGACGCGTTGTTGATTGTGACGAACTCGAGGGATGGATGCGTGAAAGAATTTTTACGATATTTTGCGATATATTCGAGATATTTTTATCATGGAATCGAGCAGAGATTTTTCAATATTGATCTGTGTTAATTTAAGTAAGAAGTTAGATTTATTAATTCGTTAAATAATTCTGGAATTAAGATTAACAATTCAAAATATTCTATCTATAATTTCTCGAGATTATAATAATCCCCGTTATAATCAAATTCAGTTCTTTAAATTTCCGCATTTTTCCGCAAATTTGCTTGTAACAATTAAAACAAAATTTTAGAGGAACACGTGATCAGAATGTCAAATTGTTAGTTCACGATTTGAAAATTTAATAAGAATTTTAACTTACATCATTTCTCCAACAAGTATACGAATATATTCCTTAATGTTTTGTTCCTCCCACATATTTAATCAACTCTATCCAAAAACGAAACAACGAAAGAATAAGAATCAACCGCGAACCATCCAGTATTTCGATCAACGATCTACTAATCACGCGTTAAACGACGAACGAGATATTTCTCTCTCTCTCTCTTTCTCTTGGGAAGAGCGAAACTATTCCTATACCAATTCCAAGGCTTGTTGATTGAATATACCGAGCGGAATTGTTCCCTTGATTTATTGGCCGCTTTAAGGGCGACCGTGGAACCGATTACGTGGCTATTTCGGTTGTGGAAGGAAAGGGAAAGAAACGGGGCGCAGGTGAGAAGCGATTGAAAAAGAGGGAGGAAGAGCGTTGCGCGCGTTGGGGGAGGGTGGCCACGATCGATGGAAACGTTTGAGAGGCGAATTATTTGCCTGGTGCATCGTGCCACCGAGCCTGACGGTCCTTTGACCGAGGCAAAGTGAGGTTCCGGAGACTATCGATATAAAGTGACGCCGTTCGAGATCTTCCTCGACCCCTCTTCTCTCTCCCCCCGATATTTGGATAACGAATCGGGCTTAAAATTTCATTTATCGTTAAGAATCGTTGTTGTTCGTATCTTTGAAACCGTTGATGATCCGTTTAAAAAAACTTTTCGAATGGACGAATTGGAATAACTATGCACTCTTCAACAATATTATATTTCGAGCAAAATGATTTATTTCACAATTATGCACGATTATACTTCACTGGTATTTCGTTACTTATTTTAGAAACAGTATTCTTTTAATTGCAAATCGTATGTTATTTTTACTACAAAATTTTTCAAATGGCAAACCGTAGGAATTAATAACAATAAGTTTTCTAATTGAATAATTATGTAAATGATAATCTGCTGCTACATTGTAACGAAGCTAATACTTGCATTCCTCCATATCAAGCACCCGTCTTCATCCCTTTATTTACACCCCTTCAAAAATTGATCGACACCAACCCCAAATCGTGACGATTATGCGAAAACGTTTGCACACAGGGAAAGAGGGCTTGTCACGGACACAACGTCGTCCATAAACTTCTATCTTACATGATTAATTAAACGACGGCCAAGCGTGATTGAACAAGTGGTCGGGGTCAGGTTAAGGATAGTAAGGGGAGACATTATGGAACCGTTACAGCTCCCGGCATGAGGCAACAATGGAACGCTTCAACGGGGGCGAGATGAAATTATTTGGTCGATGCGCAATTATTGAGAGCTGCTTTGTAACGCATGCTTGTATCCCGCAGGCGTTGCACCCAAGTGCGACCATCACCGGACCAGGAATATTGTTCCGGGTAAATTGCTCTGCGACGTCTAAATTCGATCCTGTCTAAATAAGACAAATCGTTGACTCGTTTTAATCAAATCTTACAGTGAGAATAATTTATATCTCCTTTTCCTCCGTTTACATTGATGGATGAATCGATGATATTTATAATTGTAGATGTGCATATCTTGCTTTCGTCATTTGTTCCGCTTTGTTGTGCCGAGTTTTAATTAATGATTGATTAGGTTTACTTGCGATAGAAACTTTAATCAAAATGACCGACAATTCTTTGATACAATGGGGGAAAAATGTTGAATAATTGTGGAAGGATGAGATGATGAGTTTGGTGAAAAAGATTTTTTTGTAATTTTTGAGACGTTTTATTAGAGTTTGAATCAAATATATTGGGAAGAAATTATAGGAAACGTATTGAAATTAGAAATTGGATGGAGAGATTTAAAGGAATTTTGAATTAATAGCATGATACATATCTGATAATTTGAAAGCAAAATTGAATAATTTTCAATTTAAATAAAAAATTTAAGTTCAAGTTAAGAATGTATAATAGTTTTAATTTCACCTTGTAACACAAAGATAAAATATTGAAAGATCGAACAGCCTTGAATTTGTCATTCCATTTCCAATCCAGGAAACTAATTAAGTTTTTAAACCGTAATTTTTTTACGCTTAAGAAGAAAACGGGACAGTGCATGTTTCGAGATCATTAGTCATTCCGAAGTGAGAAAATGAACGAGATATATTTCTGTCGTCGGTTCTCGACTAATTGATCTTTGATTGAATTTTTCATTAGCGAATTATCGATGCTTTTTTAATTCATCTATTCAAAAAATATTGGGAACATTGTTGAACATTTATAACGAATTTTATTTTATAACATTTATCATCTCGTTCAGATCCATTATACGCTTGTCTATACGTTAAATTGTCGACATAAAAATTATCCATTATCTTTTTGGAGAACGGTGTTACAATGGTTTTTTAATTCATCTTTTATTTTGTATCTTTCTTTTGTTTTTAATTGGTAGTAAAAAAAACATGCTAAAATTGTTTTTTTTTTTTTTTTTTTTTTGAAAAAGAAAAAATATTTGTATGGTAAATATTATTGCGCATCATCCCGTTTTTTTATTAAATTTATAAAATTGGAATTAAAAACTTTTCAACAAAATTTACTCGAGTCATCCTTTATCTCCCTGTCAGTTTGTGCAAATTTTTTTAATAAAAAATATCTGAAAAATAAAAGATTTTATTCGCAATAACTAAAATTATGGTGAAACTTATATTTTCATACGATCTTCTAAACGAATCGTTCTAAAGTTTTGATAGTAAAATAGGATAACGCGTGGCTGGTTGAAGAGATATCGATACTAAAAGCCCTACCATCGTTTAATGCTCGAATTTACGATTCCTTTTATATATCCCTTTCACCGTTTATACAATTGTCGAAGGAGCGTGTCTCAGATCGAAACCAGATTTGTTATAATAATATTACATGAATTTTTATTCATTACTTGTATTTTGAAATTTTTATTATCTATCTAATGAAAATCTGTGCGTTGTATGCAATATTTATTCGTATAAATTTCAATAAATAAAAAAATATACTATCAAAAAACTATCGTCCCAAAAAACGATAAACTATCAATTAGTCCAAAGTTAACTTTAAAAATATCTAAAAGAAAAAAAAAGACAAAAGATTAATTATCAACTACCATCGGAGAAACAATGAAACATCAACTCACCAACTCGAAACCATTAAAAACCCACCCCAATAAGAGCCAGAGCGTCGGTTTCCGGCCATCCATGTCCGGCGTAATAAGACACGGCGTGCGCCCCTCGAAAATTGGCACTTTTCGCGTACATTTAACCCTTCCACCGCTCTTGACGCAACGTTTGCACATGCATAAAGGCAAAATGAGCGAGCGTTGGATCCGTCAAGTGATGGTTGCCGCCGCATATGCCACCCCTTTTCACTCTCTTTTCCAACAAACCTCTCTCTCTCTTTCTCTCTCTCTCTCTTCATCCCTCTCTACCACCATCCTTCTCCCATTCGAGCCGAGCCTTTACACCCCAGCCTCCCGCGAATGTTCGACGGCGATTCTTTGTTATCAAACGTTGAACAGCAACGAAAATAAAAAGCCGCCCCGGCACGCTTCCCGAAACCGACCAGGTGTTGGTTGGTGCCCCCATCGACAATGCGCGCCAGTTTCGTTGTTGTTAAATCGAAATACGCGCTATTTCTCTTTATTCATCGTCCCTTTCCCTCTCGCTCCTTTATTCGCTGTTTCCTCTTTGCCGCTGATTATACCACACCGCCTCTCCACGATCCCCTTTTGACACGCGGCTTCGAGCTTGTTGACATAAAAATGTCAATGCTGTGCCACCCCTCCCTCGGTGATTGCACGTGGCCGGCCACCGTGATTCCGGGACTGTTTGTCGAATTTTCATACACATTGGGATCGGGTGTGCTTGGTGGAGGAAGTATGTTGGTTGAGCATGAACGATGGGATTTCGAGATAAGGGAGAATTATGCCGGGAAGTGGATTGGATTGGTGTTTTAAGGCTGGTTTTGTCGAGTATTTCTTGAATATTCGTCTGTGTACAGGAGATCTTTGATCCCGATCGGGGTTTATTACTCGGGATAATGCAAGCAAGCTTTCGCACTCGTTGAGCTCGTAAGAGCTATGGTAAATCGGCGCGTTATCGGTTTATGTTAATTGTTCAAGCGGGAAGATTTAAGATTATTTCGATGAATTGTACGTAACACACGACATTGGAGGAATTAAAATCGTAAAATTGTTGAAGTAGACTTTAAAATATCGTAACGATGAACCGATTCTTTTTAATTTAAAATGATGTTAAATTTGTGTCGCTGAAAAATATATTATTTGACGAATTAATTAACTTGCTAATTGGAATTTTTTTTAAAATACGATGTTATAACATTATGCTTTTAATTCTTGACAATTATTATTATGAAAATTTTTGATATGTTAATTTTCATAAAATAAAATGTAACAACATTTGATAATATTTTAAACAATTTATAAAATGATAATTTAAACCTTTTTTATCCTCAATTTATCAAAGTACATAAGTGATCGATTCAATATTTCATATTGATTCAATAGTTCATTGAAAATTCATCGATAAAGCTCAATGTAATAAAAATATGAAATATTATTTCAATGTTATAAAAATTAATATTCGATAAGTATATTATTTAAAATATCTTTATTGAGTGATGAAATATCGGCACATTTTTCGTGATATTAAATGAATCTACGTGACATGGAATTGTGAAACATGTTAGAGTGATCGATTGCATCGATTTCTTCTTGCGGTTTTGTTGAAAAGCGAATCCTTTTCGTTCCTTTCTCTTTCTCTTCGTTTATTTTTCTGCGCGATAATAAAGAAAAAAATTTCGAACGAGAATTCACCACGTCATTGACGCTTTTTTATTTTATTCTACTTTTTATCTAATATCTCAACGAGACATTTCTTTAATTTCTCTCGTTGGTGAAATAAATAGAATTGATTTCATTGTTTCTATTTGATAAAGTAAATTTTTTTTTTTCTATAAATCATACAAAACATTAATTTCATTCACCACAAATATAAGATGTAAAATTAAATATGTTAAAATTAATCAATTTAATTTTAAATCTATTTCAATTTTTTTTAATTGCTCGTCAATTGGTGATTAAAATTTTAGATATTAGTGGATAGTGATTAAAATTTTTTCATTCATTTACAACTTTTTTTTTATTTTATAAATGTTTCAATCCGTAATTTTATTTATATACTTTCCTCTATTTTATCATCATAATTGAAAAATAATTCCACGAAATGATAAATGTAAAATGCAAAGAGCACAATTTTATCTTAAACATTACGAACAAGAATGATTTTTTTCATTAATGCTCGAGCCCTACTATGAATGTAAAATAGAAGATAATCTTCGCATCTCGTAAGATGCTTTTATAAGTAGAATTTATTACAAAGCTTCTATACGAATGAGAGAGTATGCATCTAGTATTTATCTTGATATTACCTCGATATTATATTCTGTATTGCTGGAATTGTTCTTTATATCAACGAAACATTAAGTTATATCTTTCATTTTTCATATAATTTTCATTTATCTTATGGATAATGTATCTTAAAGTTGAAGAAAAGCAGAAGATATATATATTTTACTTAAGATATTAAAAGAAATTGAAAAATAATAATGAATAATAATGAAAATTGATTAATATTATCTTAATATATTTTTAAATATTTTGATTATATCTACAATGCTAAATTTTAAAAAGATTTAGAATTTTATAAGAGATTTTAATAATTATAAAAATACAATCATATTATTCCCTATATTATATATATATATATATATATATATATATATTAAATAAATTATAATCTATAGAGTAAGAATCACTACAATAAAAAATAAACGGAAAACGAACTCATTTCAAAGGAAATAGATCAAGAAGGATCCTAGATTTCCTAGACCTTGAAGCAGTTCAAGCTCTTCGTGAACATATCAAACTCGAAGAGGTCCTCATACCCTCTTTCGATGGGAGCTGTGCGATAGAAATCGTGTTAAAGTAAATAGCTGAAAAATGGTTCAATAGTTCATGGAATAGTTCTATTGAAAGCTGTTCAATAGAAGTCTTTTCTGTTGAAGATATAAGAGAGATCTGAAGACGCAAGGGAAATCTTCGTACTTTATAAATTCGAATGAATATTTATATTCTCAAAAAAAAGATCATACTTATCATACTATCAGACTCCTTGTTAAAACAATATAAAGAGTGATTCATATGAAAACAAATATGTTGAAAATGGATTTGATATTTTTCTTCAGAAATAAACAAGATTGTATGTTATGTTATGAATTAACATTTTCTAGGTTTTGAATTCTTCGATTACTACTCAAATTGATTTATCACTACAGTTTATTACATTAGCACAAATTTTAACTCTAAAATATGTATGCAATATATTATTGCAATATATATTATATAAAATATTGGCAATTATTATAAATAGAATACCAATGACTTGATAGTATATTGCTATATTGATCATTACTGTTTATACTGATTCAAAATCCATCTCACGAAGTTTTATAACATCACCAAATTGCTACTCAAACCCAACATCTCCCTCGAAGCTTCTCATATTTAATTATCCCATCTCCCTAAATCAATATCCTTAGAGAAATGCCAATTAAACTTGTCCATTAAACATCTCCATCCAATTCGAAATTCGAAATTCTTCGCCAACAATTGTAATCTGAAAACTGCCGTTCTCCCCACCGGAAACGAGTCCAACTCGTTCGAGGGGGAGACGCGTGAAACCGGAAGGCGATGTCGAAATTTTCCAAATACCCATTTGGGAATGCTTACTGTTATTAGGAATTTCCTTGTCTCATTACAGACGCATGCTTAAACACCTCTCGGTTTCCTCGAGCCATTCCGGCGAAATCAAGGCGCGGCTCCTCCTCCTCCTCGCCAACCCTCATTTCCACCCTTCTCCGTCCCTCTCTCTCCCTCTTTGTCCCACGATGTCTCACAGCCTCGTAACTTACCTTGTACCCGTACTTAGAATCTCAACACCGCGTGCAATTTCAGGAATTAGGAAACTCTTGGCCCGTAACTCGATTGGAGTGCATTCGAATTCGCGCATTCCATACCCTCTTCCGGTACACACGCCCATCCCCTGCTACACGACGCTTGTGCGTTGCGCTCTCGCGTCGTTTTACGAGTGGAAAGATCGGTGTCAGATACAGCTCTCTCGAGACGATTTTACGATTATCTCCGCTGATATTTGTGAACAAATTCGTGTTTTATACGTTCTTCCGGAGGGAGATAGGGGAGGATTGATGAGGGTGGGAATTTTGAATTTGGGTTGCTATTGTGCAAGGGATTTGAGCTATGTTGGAATTCGATTTGAGGATCGTGCAACGAGATTTCTGATTTGGTTTGGTTAAATGTGGATCGATCGATCGATCGATGGGAGAATTAAGCAAAGTTGCATGATGTAAATGTTTGTAATATTTAATTCGTGCGTGAAAAGCTTTCGTTTCTTCCCTTTAAAATATAGTAATTAATAAATAAGATAATATGAACGAATTATTTTAGCGTATAAGAGGATGTTTGGTAAAAATAGATTTGTATAGAAAAATATTAAATTTTAATTACAGCAAGTTGAGTGTATTAAATTATTCATAAAAAAAAAATTCAATTCGTTTTCGTTTCAATTACTATAATATTGTATAGGAAGGTATTTTAATATTTTCGAATGTTCTAATAATATTGGGCTTTATATGTTCATTTTGATACGTATGTGATCAAGAGCGTATTTATCGTGTGAGGTCTATTGGATTTAACCCTTCAACTGCAAGGGGCTGCGCTGTGTGTACACGCGTGTATATACACGTATGCGATTCAATGAGTTTGTTCCCCTCGTTTTATGCTCGGCGAATTTGCTCTAATTTCGTAATTAGAGAATGCATATGAATTTGTATTTTGAAGTTAGCTGCATAAATGTATTTGCTCTCTTTCTCTCTCTATAGAGAGGGAAAGAGTAGAAAATAAAATTCTGTTTCGAATAATGAAAAAAATTTATTAAACTTCGTACTTTATAGTTAGATTAGAACTTCGTATTTGATCGAAGGAAATAGAATAGAAGTTGAAATAACTTAATTTGTTTGATTAAAAAAAAAAAGAAAGAAAAAAGGAAAATCAAGATTAAATGGTCGATTAGTTAACTTTTTTTCGACAAAAGGGAACATTGTGCTACGATTTCGTTCCCGTTTGTTCAAGTATTCCGAACGAAATGATCAAAGCGTTTAGTAGCTCGACTCTCGGGAGTATGGCTGAATAGTAACAATAAAAGAGAATAAACGATTGAATGGAAGCACAAGGCGCATTACACAATCGAAAGAATAACATTGAAGAATAGCATTGATTAAAAACAGAGGGATTTCAACTTAACCTGTAATATTTCTTTCTCTATTCGTCATTAACTAAAATAAAGTACGTTATAATTTCTGCAAATACTTGTATAATCTAGAAATTGTTTATTTATACAAAAGATATGTTTGAAAATAAAATGCTCAAGAGTTACTCTCTTGAAGGTATTTTTTGCAAGAATATCCACTTTTGAAAATGTATTCCTAAAAATAATTAAAACGAATAAATTGTAATGAAAAAATTATATAAATTAAATTAGTATACGAAATATAAATAATATTAGATTCAAATGTCGATTCTGATGTATTTTATGAAAATACAATATTTACTGAAAAATAAATGGAACAAATTTAATCATGTTTATTGAACGAATAAAATTTTATATAAAAATATTTTTTTTTTTTTTACAGAACTTTATTTTTGTAGAACAAATATGCAAGTTATAACATCAAATATTTTTTTTATCTATTTCGTTTCGATTACATACGTACTTTATGATGGTACTTGAGCAAATATCAAACAAATCTGTTTCAAATTATAAAATTTCATATATAATTCGAATAATTTACGTACAAAAATATATATATTCTTCCTCGAAATATGAACATACATTTACATACATATCTATTATACATTAATTTTCTGCAAAAATTGAAACGCATTCTTTGAAAACAATTTCCATTAATTTGCCTTTGTATCTTATCCATCCTGACGATATTTTCTAACATATGGATTGAAATGTTATCAAATGTTAACTAAATATAATTGGAAAAATTAAAAAATAAAAAAATAAAAAATATTATTTCTTTCAAAGTTAATTTTGCCAAATATTATTACATCCTCGAAAGCACTCAAAATTAATTTTAAAAGTAACTTCAAAATAATAAATTATATAATCTTGAAATAACGATATAAAATTTAATGTATAATATTTTAATTCTATTCAATAATATTCAACAACATTTCATTATCCAAATTTCTCATTTTCCATAACATCTTGGAAAGATTTAAAGATGTTGCAAATCAAAAATCGAGCATAAAATCAAGAAGAATAAAGCTCATCTAAAAGCTTCAACCTAAGAAATTGTTCCAAGGATAACATAATCGATCCTGTACTCCGGGTTAATAACCGTTGTTCGAGAATCAGCTCGAAGCTGTTGTGTTTCCTTAACAGTGCACCCACACTTTGTTCTGATCCGACAAGTAGTTAATCGGCTACCCCGTTCTGACGACGTTCATAAATCACGTTAAGTTAGTTTTACGGTGCATCGATTGTTATTAAGTATTATCGAGGAAACGGTTTACCATCCAAGCTTTTCCTCCTTGGCTAATTTCTAACTTCTCCAGTTCAAACTTCTCCCAAATCCCAAAGAATGATCATGCCTCGAAGGTATATACCTTCAAGATATATAGGATATCTGAATAAATGGGGAAACCATATTTTTGCGTATGGAGATTTTTGAAAGAAGAAGAATTTGTAACAGAATTTTTGAAATTAAAAGATTCTTGGATATATACGTCAAATATCCTTGAGAAAAATGTATGGTAATAATCTTTTTTCTCATTCACTATTATCCATATTATAAATTACATTTTAATTGCATTCTTCGACAAAAAAAAGAACTTCCTGAACATTACAACCCCTATTATATACCAGCCAATATTATATAAAATATCATAAACATTATTAATTAAACTTCCATTCAATTCTCCAACAAAACTTTGAATGGCTCGTCTCACGTATCCAATATCACATTATATACAGTACACGGTAATCGTATGCAAAGTTTGAGTCAAATCACTGACCCGAACACAGCAAGATCCCAGGAGCAACGCAGTTCCAACGCGGTACACGCTACATCCTTAACGTTAGAGTTAATTCCTTTCGAGTCAACCCATCCATTTCTCAACATCCCCCAACGTTTCTCGATTAAATATTTGAAGAGACATCGGCGATATAACGGCGGTCAATCGCTAATGGACGACAACGATCGATAAAATTAAAGCTTAACGCGGATACGCATAACGCGATGCTTAATAATTATCATTGGCATGGCCGTGTTTCCATTAATCGCGGTGCACGTTGGTATTGATTTAATAGTATCTTCGACGCATATTCCAAATGATCGTGTTTTTTTTATTTCTGTCTCTGGTTTTATTTTTGAAAATTTTTGAACATTGTCTCGAGTTTTTCTGTGTTGCGATTTGAGAAGAAAAATTTGAGAAATCAACAATATTACAATGATTACTAAGTATGAAGAAGAAAAGATTAGAATTAAAAATAAAATTGTTATTATTATTATCTTGAATTTAATCACTACGTTCTTGCATCAGGTTCATTTTTCCCCCTAAATTCTTTTATGCATAATTATTCTTGCGAATAATGATCTATATAATTAATAATTCATTGTGCGGATAGAATTTAATGTAATTAATGGTGTAACCATCGTGGTTAACGTTAATTACTTTATGATAGTGTGTTATTGTTTGTCGTTTATTTATTTATATTTCCCTATTGTTAAATAATTGCATTGTTATTTAATCAAAATTTGAGTAAATTTGGTTTACGTGAATTAAGTGGATGAAGTAAATGCAGGATGACCGCGTTAATGTGATTATAGAATCATGGAAAGCGTATAAATAATGACTAGAAGGCTGACTATGAAGAATATATGTACGAGTTCGTATTTAAAATTTATTTTTCAAAATTTTTATTTTGGGAATTATTCTTTCTATTTCCATGTTTCCAATTTTTCAATTTCAATAGAAATCAAGATACTCTCGAATTTAAATATAAATATTTCAGATGTAAAATATTTTCTACATTTAAAAATTTAAATTTGAATATCCAAGATTAAATTATTATTATAAATGCGATATATTTTGAATTTGAACATCTAATATCACTTACGTCCCACGAAACAAATTTAAACACGAGCGAATTATAAATTTTGCAGAAATATTATAATTCCCTATCTCATAAAAATGGACACAAACGAGAGAGATTAAAACTCTCACTTGAAGTCACCGAGATCAAATTGATCACCTTTCAAGGCATTATAATTTTAACTAACCCCAATTAGCGCACCTTCTTATCCTCTGTATTTCTCACGCTTTCGTTCCTCCAATTATCCTTCACGGTTCTCGATTTACGTACATCGTTAAGGCCAATTGTAGCTATTATTACCCCTCGAAGAAACACAGCTCGTAAACCGTTACGCACTTTCGACCGTGCAATTTTTAATTAAAACGCTCGACTACATCTTCGACTGAAGAAAGGAGGCGTTAGACGGTTGATAGAATTACCAAGAAACAGAACGGCGCTTCTGAATATCAACTTCTCGGAGGCGGGACGGAAATTTGCTTAACACCGTTAACTTCACTTCGAAAGTCTACGCTACTGTTCCTGATACTTTCGTTTCGCATCTTGCGATAACAAATTAACCCCTTCGACGACACGTACGTCCATTCCTCCGAGAACGATCTTAAACAGAGCGTGATAAAAGATAAGTAACGAAAAGAATTTCGATATCTTATATTATAATACGTGATTATTTTTATTTTCATCTTAACACGTTCTTCATTTTAACGAATGTAAAATTTGTTTTTTTTTTTCGAACTTAAAGAATCTACGAATAAATGTTCGATTATATTTCGATTAACCGAGAGAAAATTTAGTTTTCGTATAGTATTAATATTCTGGAGGATAGAAGTATTTGCATGGAAACGAAAAATTGGAAAATGGCAATTTTATTCGTCACTCGTCGATTTTATTCGTTAAATTTGATGCTGGAATTCGGATGAGAATATATATATATATAAAAATCTATTTATTTTTACGAAAAATAATCGCGCGATATCTGTAATTTTCATAATCAACATTCTGATAATACAGCATTAGCATATTTAAAAACCATATTATTATTTATCCAAAACATTTTTATTGAATATTCCCTCAATCTTCATGAATATTTGAAATTATTTACATGATATCAATTTATTAAAAAAAAAAAAAAAAAAAAAAAAAAGATGAAGCTATCGAAGCATGAAAATTATTCTTTACAAAATTCAAAATTTTTCAAATTTTCTCCCGTTCAAAATAAAATTATAAAATTTAAACATATGAAAATAAAGATAACCCCCAACAATCCAATCATTGGATACAGATCTATCCAACCCTCTTTATCACAAAAACTAATTCCCAATTTTATTATAAACTATTAATCCATCAATTAAATATAAATTTATAACTTCGTTTCAAACATAAATACGTGTATCGCACACAAAACTCCACACCACAAGTTGGAAATCGAATATCTGATCCGTTGACGGGAAAGTGATAATCGAAATCCGGGTGGGCAGATCGAACATAGGAAGGGGAAGGTAGGAATCGCCTCATCCTCTCGCCACGATTTCAATCAAATATCTCGAAACTCGGTTGGCACTCGCGATGGCACGAGCGTCTTGTAGAATAAATTCGTTCGTCTTTGGACGGATCGTGTTTCCAGGCCGGAATCCTTGCGAAAGTCGTAAACAACTGCGATCGGCGAGGATCGTGGCGGTCAGTGGCACCGGTATCCGGAACGTTTCGGATGGATATTGTGCAAGAAGGAGGGTGCGACATGGGGTGGGTTCCGCGACATAGCGACCCTCTTATTGGAGTTTAGTCTCGGATACCGAAAGTAAAATTCCTGAAAAGTATCCCATTCGTCTTTTTCCAAGGGGGTTTTTGGAAAAGTTGAAATAGGAAATGGTCGAATATGAGGTGCTCGATGGATTTTGTCCTTTATGAATTTATTTGATAATGATCGTGATCGAGTGACCAAGCATATGATTATTTGTAAAAATGTAGAAATAATTATAAATAGGATTGAAAAAATTTTTTAAGCAATAAATTTGTTGTAAGATAATATCTTCGTTTTGGGTTTTTATAATTAGGATGTTTATAAATTTTGATAAACATAGATAAAATAATTAATTAGTTTAGCTGTTAGATATAAAATCAATGTTTTATTCTTCTTTACGATGTCTTTCTTATCCCCAAATATATTTTAAATAAAAGCACAGCAATTAAACGTGAGAATCTTTCGAATCTAGCATTTTCAGGATTGCTCGTTTCACTTCGTTTATCGAGGGGTGGTGTTTACCGTGATACAAGAAGACGGCACGAACGAAAGTTGGTTCTTTTGACGGATGAGAGTCTAAATCTTATTAGGCCGAGTTATTTCTGATTGGCACTGGGGGTGTTTGCTAGCCGACTTTCGCTCGAGACACTCCCTGAAGCAAATTGACATATCAAAAGGATCGTTGTATGTAACGACGATGATATTTAACGATACTCTGTTTGCACGATAGTTTGTGAATTAGTAGCGCGTTTCTTTGGAATTTTAGATTTTCATTCATCTCATTTAATGTATAATTTATATTATATTTAGATTATATTATTATTATTTTATGCTTATTCCGAATTTAAAATAAATATTATGCGGATCAATTTTTGATTTTCAATGTTTTTTTTTTTTTATTCGCAATATTTTTAGGATATCGAATATTTGAAGACTGATAAATGAAGTTTCGTTTGGTTTAATAAATTTTATGGATTATACGTATATAGATTGAAAATATTTTTATTTATTGTGAAAACATTTAATTTTTCCGTTGAATATTTCTGATCTATTCAATATTCAACGATACGGAAACAAGATTAAATATGCGAGCGTGAAAAAAATAATACTTAAAAAAATTTTCTTACTAACTTACTATCTACATGTATAATAACACATCGCATTATTTCTATTAGAAATTATTGTCCTGGATAAATTAATCGCGCTTTCTAATTAATTCTTCGATCATTCTTCCCGATCCGATAATAAATCTTCACATTTAAAATCGGGAAATTTTACGAAATCTCTTTGATTGAATTAATAAACCGGGCAGAACTGTGTGTAGAAAGTTCAGTTTTCAAGTGAAGAAAAATACATATCGCTGAATTTGAATATCGAGAATAGATTTAACAGGAGGAAATGACGATGACGAGTTTCATGGATCGAATCATTTTATAGGTAGATTCGAAAGACGGTTCATCGATTTCGAAACGTTCGTGTCCCGCATCAAACGGTAATAAAACCGTAATTACACCGATTTGAATAATAACGCGCACCGTTTAATATCACGTTCAACGATGACGTTATGTTAATAACGCGGACTAGCGAGCGTGTAATCCGCTCCCGAATTTCGTTCTTTCGCGCGTGCTGACTGTTAATAAGGCGTGTCAACGGGAAATTGCCAACGATTGAAATAATTGAGCCTATCGCCCGTGTCGTGGTTCCGGCCAACTCGACGATTATTCTGGAAACGTTGCAGTTTATTATTCCCTTTTAACGAAATGGTTCCATCGTTCGCTCAATGAAACATGAAACATCGAGCTTCGTTTAAGTCACGTTATGTTATCAATTTTTTTTTTTTTTTTTTTTTTTTGAATATCACGGATTCATCGATAATTCTTCCCTTCTCTCATATGTGAACAAATTCCCGTTTGTCATTTCTTTGCTCGATAATTAGGAGCATTATTGGGTATTTTAAGATGATTTTAATTTTAATAAAATTTATAATAAACGTCATGACAGGAAGGATTTCAAGGAATAATTAAAAATAATAAGAGAAATTAAAGATACAACTTCTAAAGAGAACTTTCAATATTAATAAAGAAAGAACACGTGATTTACCAATACGAAATCACGTGTTCTTCCCTAAAATCATAAAAATTTGATCTAAGATTACCTTGCAACATCGATAAAATTTCTCGATTGAATCTAAAATTGAAATTCAATAACACTCCTCTAATGAGATTTTGTTACAAAAAATATATCGCGAAACACTTAGCATCACAGAGTATCAAACTATCGAAAAGAATTAGCGTTAAAAAGATTATAAAAATGTAACGTCTTGGCGGCAAAGGAGGTTCTTCTGGCGGTAGTTTCCGGTATAATTGGCACGAGAATAAAAGCGCCGACACGCGATTCAACGAGGAAAAAAAGGTAATCGCTTCTCTCTCCACGGTAATAAACGAAACGTCTGCAATTCCCGTGTAACGTTATCACGCGCAATAAACGTGATAATTCGGTCGCGACTGCACCGACCAAATTATCGGCTCTCGCGAAATTGATTATATGCGCTGGTAATTCGACTTACTCGGCATTATTCGACGATGAAAGTGTCCTCTGACTTGGAAGGGAGAACAGGAAATTGCTTTGTTCGTGCTTTTTTTTTTTTTTGGCCCGTACTTCATTATTTGACAGAAGGATAGGTGGTTTTTCTAATTTTGTTCGAATTAGTATTTTTTATTTTATATTACAACTCTTCTTTTTTTGTTTTACCTTCTTTTTTTTTTCTTTCGAAGTGAAAAAAAAAATGAAAGGAATTCAGAGAGAGATTTTTAATCAACGAACAATAAATCGAATATATCTTTTTCAAATTTAAATTTTTCATAAAATGCATAAACATCCGTAAGCTATATACGAATATATATATATCTATTGGGGAATATCGATTTATTAGACATGAATGACATTTACATGAATTTATATGAATTTTAACGTAAATTTTGTTGTACTTTTCTGTTGCAGGTGAGTATTTCTGGAAATGTTCTCCTCGCGGATGATGAATATAAATTCGTCTGCATAAATTTTTTATACCTTCCTAGGTAAGTGTATTTGCAAAGAAAAACACAAATTACTGTGATTGGTTATCGGACGAATCGGTTTCTTATCGAGAAGGAATAAGTAAGAAAATTTGTTTTAAAAAAAATGGTACAAATAGTTGAAAACAATTGTACAGGCAAAATTTTCACTTTTCCTTAAAATTGTTACAAATGGATCCTTTTCGCAATTCTTCTCTATTTCTCCCCTTAATACGATCCAACTAAAAACACTCATCCGTCAGTCAAACTCCCACCGATCACCGAAATCGATGCATTAAACCTCTAGAAAGGTCCATAATGTATCTCCACAGATCGTGCATCTTGGCAGCGAAGGGGTGACACATTTGCCGGGATTCGAGCGTTTCGAAGAAGAAGGCGTCGAAAGATTTATGCACGGATGCTATGTATATGCGTGTATGGACGCACTCATACATCAAGATGTCCAAAGTGTTGGAGTGGAAGATAGTTGAAGGATGACCGAGATAGAAAATGTCTGAATTTCACGAGTAACCCCGCGATCCACAATGAGACTTTGTCTTCGTTTCTTTTTCTTTTTTTTTTTTTTTTGCATTCTTGGATGATTGATTAACCCTTGTTTACGTCCACGAACTTTCATCCACCTTCTTCATTCGATTCAAATTCTCATTTCTATTCCCTTCGTTCGACCGATTTTTATAGAATAAAAATTACGAATCAATTTGAAATTCGCGAATGAATTACTCTTTGATGGATAATTGTAATTCTTTCAAATGAATCGGAGTTATTCTGAGCTAATGAGAGAAATTATTCAAGCAAATCTGTCGTTACTAAAAAATTCATTATGAAAATGAAAGAGAATAGCTTTTGCATTAAGATTCCGATTTTTCGAATCTTCAAATTGAGTAATTTTCGAAATAAAAGTTGTCCTATTTTGATATATAATGATTTTCTAATTCCTTCTAGTTCTTTCGTAATCAAAAACTAAATAAATACCATTCAAATCTATTGTTGAAAATCGAAGAAAATAATCTTGATGCAATTACATACATTACCATATGGTAAAAGGTAAATAATAAAATAATCTCGAGTTAACGTAAGAAAAAATCTAGCTTCCTCAAGCTTTCTTTCATATTCCTTGCACGATCTCAATCTCTATCTTTTTATCATCCCTTTTCCTCCGTTCTTTTCCTTCCACATCTTTTCTTATCCAACATCCATTCTACTCGTCCAGTAGAATCCTCGTTCAATTTTTGCGTGCATCTACGTGTGTCACACCTTTTTGCAAGCCGGGATGGCATGCATAATTAATTTTTCAAGCGTCGTGCTTTTTTTTCTCTCGTCATCGCCGAAGATTCGTTTCGCCGACCGAATAATAAATTAATCGCGTGTTTCGGCCTCTTTTATTCCCTACGGGCCTTCTTCTCGCGGTTATCGGCATGTAATTAGTCGTGCGTCTGTTCTTTTAACCCTCTTGTTGCGATGCGCGGTGGTTTGGCAAGAGTTTTTTTTTTATTTTTATTTTTTTTCATTTTTTATAGCGTGTGCAACTGATGAAGGCGACACAAAGGGGTTGCCTTCGACCACATTTTTTTTATGATATTGTATTTGATAATATAAGAATACTAATATATGCAGCAACGCTTATAATTTTTAATAAATAAAATTAGATTATTTAAGTTTAACTTGAGATAGTTTTCAAAATAAGATTTCACGTATAATAATAAATTCTTTTGTAGTTTTATGATTGGTATTCTTTTAAAATTAATTTTTAAGCCCTGGATGTTTTTTTTCTTTTCAATATTTCGTTTCCATAATATACTTTATGGTAGTAACTATATATAACTAAAAGTTCTATTAAATATCAAGAGAAGTTGGTATAGCCAACTGAAACTGTGTTTCATTTGCATATTGATTCATAAACATAAACACAACGCGAACAGGATAGTATAGATGGTATCAGTGAAAGATTTCTTCTACGATATATTTATCTTTTAAGATTGAAAAACAACACTTTATATCATCAATGCTGTTTACAATTAAATTTTCGTTTCGCGAAATAAGAGAATAAAATAAACAAATTTTCAACGCGTTATTATTATTCGGAAGAACAGCGCGGATAAGTCAAACTTTACCTTACCTCCTACTTTACCTTTACCTCTTTTCAAATTTAATTACGCCTTCTCGGGATGATTTGTTTTTGATTGAAAATGCCGGCCTGTTTCATCTCTGCGCTCTGGTCCACGTCACGTAAGGAACCCCTTGCTGTTTCTTAATTAATGCGGCTTTCAGAACTGTAATCAATAGACCGTGCTTATAAATTTTGTGCGATTTATTTGAAAAGGGGCAGAAGAAACAAAAGAAATAAGAAAATAAGAAATACAATTTATGTGCGTGAAAAGAAAGAAAGAAAAAAAAAATGTGAAACAGATAATTTCAAAATGATGTAAATTTATTATTTTTAATTATTATTAAAAATAGAAGATCTTTAAAGATTGAATTGATTTATTAGAGGGAATATAATTTCTTATATAAAAATTATATCATTTATATCAATTTATACTGATTCCTATGTAAATTTTTAAAAAAATAAAGTTTCATGAAAATGTGATATAGGTATTAATAATGTGTGTTTCGTAAACAAAATATTCTCGACTGAATAAGAAATTATTCAAAGATCCAAAATAAATTTCACCAAAACGACTCACCACATAAATTCTTCAACACCTAGTAACTTATGTATCGCCAAAATTCTAGCCAAATTAACCAGTTGAAGCCAGCCAAGCCAAAATAGTTCCATAAACATGCAATCTCCCCAGAAAATTTAAACAGCAACACACCACAAACTCGAACACACACCACTTTTACTGTTCAATTCGCAACGAGAACAAACGTTTAATTTGATCGAGGCAATTAAAATGTTATTCATCCTTGTTTAACTTCTTCGAATAACACGATTTTCAACCGCAAATGAAATTCTGAAAATCAACTTTGGATCCTTTCGACAGCTTCTTTTTATTTTCCTTTTTTGCACATGTTCTCCTTCTCCCTCTTCCTCCAAGTCCGCCATTCTTCGCTCGTTCTCGCTTGCTTTCTTGCTGCTCTTGATAGAATGCATAATTAATTTGTCGAGCTGGGTGTCAAGTACAGTCTTCTTCGCGAAATCGCCACGATTAGAACTAGAGTGGATTATGGCGTAACCGATGTCACGAGGTCAATGTTGGCAAGAGATCTTGAGGACTCTTTGACGATGCGATCTTTAGTGCGACTTACGGAAAATATTTTTTTTTTTCGCTATATGATTGTAAGATGTTTCATATTGGATATTATTTTTATTTTGTTTTATTAATTTTATATTCTTTTGGAAAATATGTATTATATTAGAATTTTTTTAATCTATCGAATATCTGTCAATTTCTCAATCTATTTAAAGATTTATAACTTTACAAATTTCTCTCTGTCTCTCTCTCTCTCTCTCTGTCTCTCATCACTCGATCTTAAATTATTCATCCTAAAAAATTCTTTTCGTCGATTGAAGTTTTTATAGTTCTCCATCATGAACTAATCGCATTTCGAAGATGCCCTCCTCGAGAAATGAGCAGGTTTAGAGTTTACGTTCACTTAGCACGATTAATCCATTATTTCGGATTATCCCGTATCGTTTTTTTTTTTAATCCGCGACGATAAGTCTCCGTGAAAGTATCGCGTCGATGTCACCCATCGTTTAATAAATTAAGTTCATCGAGCTGCAGGAACATTCTGAATAAGTTAAATATTCTTGCTCGATGTAATATCCATTTGGTACACAATAATCGGCGGGATTAATCTCGCCTCGATTTCGATGAAAACGAAACGGGGTCTCTTAATGGAAATGGTTGGAAGTTTCTCGGTTTTAATATGAGCACGAATATATATCGATATCAGAAAGATGGCTCGATTTATTGATTCCATTAAAGAAAAAAAAAAAAGAATCTTAATATTTATTTTTTTTAATTTATTATTTAATTTATTATATATTTAGATTGTTATTCTTAGTTTGTGGGATTAAAACGACGATCGATTCCTTCTAGAGAAACAGATGATGCTTTGACAATGGGAAAAAAAGTATCCTTCTATTTTTTATCCATTCTCATAAATAACAGTTACGAGATACTCGAGTTAGTTTTGATCAGATTGCGTTGACAGTGTTTTCCTTCCTTGATAAAGCGTATTATGTTATACAATATAGAGTGGAGGGGTGAAATAATGGTAGACAACTGTTTTTAATTTGTAAGTGTGATGTGCAAGTTTCATGACCCACAATGATATGACTCTTGTTCGATTTCTTCTATTCTTTTCCGAGAAGGGATTGCACGTGGCCTGTTAATGAAAAGAACCCACATAATCGTGGTACCAGCGGATCTTTAAAGAGAGAAGGTTGAAGAATTGAATGGCGGTACATGGATAATGATTTGACACTATAAAGTATGCCTATGTGAGTTCAATAAATGTTGTAGATGTAAACAGGATATCTTACGTTGAAATTTCAATGGAATTTTGAGTATATTAGAATTTCAGAGTCCTTTTGGGATAATTGGGATAATATTATTAGCGAAATTTGATAAATTAAATAGTTTGATGGTAAAGCAAATAAATTTTATCTATAAATTTTATAATGATTATTCTATTTGATGTAAAATAATTGTAGAACGATAATTTGTGATTTATCGATTCATAATATTATCAATTAACAAATTATCATTCGATAGATATTGCTAGATATTGAAATAAAAATACCAAAAGTCTTGCAAAAGAAAAACTCAACACTCAACAAAATATTATCTTTAAATTTTTAAAAAAAATTCTTGTCCAGTTTTTTATAAAAATATTCTAATTTCGACGTGGTTGTATTCGTATATAAAACATAACAAAGTATACCGAGAATAATTTTAGAATAATTCCACGAGAAATACACGAAGAAGATAGTAAATTCGACGTTAAAAAAATTTTCATATTTTCTTCTTTTCACAAATAAAATTTTATAACGTTACGAAGAAGGACAAGATTAATACATTTTAAAGTAAATGATAAATAAATAATAAAAATATACATTTCTCTTGTAATTTTTAATAAAAGGAAAAAAGTAATGGTATCAAAAGATATTTAAACGAGATTCCTCTTTAAGGTTTTTTTAAGAACATGTCTCTACGATGTATCGTTTAAAAGACGTAATACTAATTAAAAAATTCTTGCTTTGACTGAAAAATATCTTTTCAAATATCTTGCAAAATGTCTTAATTAAGTTGGCAAAAAGAATAAAGAGATGAAATGAGATGAATGGGGTAGCAAATATGTTGTATTTTCACAATCTCAATAAAATTCGTTGATAATTTCATATTTGATGAATTTTTTATTTTCTTATTTATTAATAATGATAAAATTCAAGGATTGATTAAGAATTAAAATTATAAAATGTATTAGTCAATTTCAAGATAAAAATACGTTTGAAATTTTCTCTAAAATTTAAAAATTTTTACAAGTCCGTGGGCAGAAAATATCAAATTACGTGCATGAGAAGGAACAAATGAGACGAAATTTAAAATTGTATGAATTCAGCGTTATTTAAATTTTTATGTATATCATTTTCTTTATCATTTTACATTCTCAAGAAACATAAAAAAAAAAAAAAAATACGCAAAATAAATTGGATTCCTGATTTTCGAAACAATTCATTGGATAAACGCGTCTCAAGGCTAATTCGCAAAAACGTTTCGAAATATCAAGAGGCAAGAGATTCTCTATTTTTCGACTTCTTTGAACAAGCGATCACGATCCGTGAACAAAAGATCTGATGACTGACAAAGCACAGTATCTAAAACGTAATGGGGGTTACAAGAGTCCCGAGTGAATATTTCTTGTTCCTTTTGGAGGGGAAGCGATCATCTACTGCTTTTGCTCGAGCACACAGAAATCTTCTTGACATAATAGCGAATCCTCGCAGATTTCCAACTTGGGAATCTCATTGTTACGTTTCTTTGATTTCGTGAATGATAAATGATAAAAATACTTTTATTCTTTCTTTTTCGAAGAAACAAATGTAATCCTCCAATGTAATTAAGAATCATCAATTTGATTTCATATCAATATTTACTTACTTACCAACT
The DNA here is from genome assembly GCF_048593485.1 of Apis florea. Taxonomy (NCBI): domain Eukaryota; kingdom Metazoa; phylum Arthropoda; class Insecta; order Hymenoptera; family Apidae; genus Apis; species Apis florea. The sequence goes on from NW_028256565.1 coordinate 9,236,148, forward strand.
AATCTCGAAAGCTTGTTTCTTAAAAAAAAAAAAAAAAAAAAAAAAAGACAAACCTTATCGATCAAAAATTCATAAATCCCCTCCTCGCACACACACCTCGTCATCGCTGATTAAATTCATTTTGGATTATTGGTGTGCAACCCGTATCGATACGCATGCTAATTGGTAATTATGCCACTCGAACGTGCATAATCCGACGCCCACGTAACGTTTCCGGTCCGAGACACGGAGATTGGATAACGAAAATCCGCTAATTCGTTAAACCCGGGAGACCAGAATCCTTTTGTTCCCGATGAAAAATTCAAGCCCCAACGGGAATTCCCCGATTCGGTTCTCGAAGCAGAAGGGAAAGTTTTAAGCAGGATCTCGGACTTCCGCGATGTTTCTTCGGACTGTCGACACGGAGTTCCGAGAGGCGTTAACGGCCGAGTGTCTTTCAAGGATCTTCGCGCCAAGATTTTGACTTCTCTCTCTCTCTCACTCTCTCTCTTTCTTTCTTCTCTCTTCGGGGTGAATTTCGGTAATTCAGCATCCATTCTTCCCTCGCGTTGAACATCGTTGTTCACCGATGTGCGATTAAATTCTTGCACCGTTTCCTTGTTGTTTCTTCTTATGAAATTAATTCATTGCTCCTCTTCTCGATTTAACCGCGTTGAGGGAAAGGGAGATTGTACATGAATGATCGATGAAGGAATTTGCTTCACACACGATTCTTTTGACTTTTGTTTCTTCGTTTTTGTGACGTTTCTTTAGAATTTGATTTAGAATTTTGTTTCGAGCTGGTTGAAGATGATACGAACGGAGGTTATTTAATATTGAATAAAATTTGATAAAGTGATATTACGTGTTAATTTTAATGTATACATTTGAGAGAAAAGCTGTGTCCGCATCGTAGACGATTCATCTATATTACGTGCATTTCGATCGTATGTATTATTCCATAAAAGCGAATCGTGTTCGCACCACAATATGCCATCGACATTCAAAAAAGCGTTAAAAATTCTCGACTCGAATTCTCCATCGCGCCAACCGCATAAAAACTCGCGCGACAGGACACATCCCCCCTCCCTCAAAAAGGAATAAATAAAAAAAAAAAAAAAAAAAGATCTAGCAATTTCTAGACAAAGGATTATTGATGCGAGAACGTGGACGTTTCGACGCCATCAAAGAGCGATCAGAAAGAAGAATTCGTAGATCACGTGGATCCGCTCGAATCACGAACCAGCGCCAGGGGATGAAAAATTCGCATCCCCCTCGATGCGACGATAAATTGCGAGACTTTCATAGGGAGGGGGGCCAATTTCGCCGCTCGAAACAACAACGAACGCACGAAGAGCGAAAAAAAAAAAAAGGAGGAGGAAACGACCGAAGAGGGAGAGAGAGAGAGAGAGAGAGAGAGAGAGAGACAGAAAGAAATGGAAGCGAAGAAAAAAAAAAGGGGGATAGATGGAAAACGAGGGCAAAGAGGGAAAAGGAAGAGGAAATTGGCGTGGATTCGACGTGACGTTAATAAATCCGCGCTGTTTATCTTTTCGATGTGCGCGATAAATCCCGATTTCTGGATAATTCTGGAATATTAAAATTCATTAGATACGTGGGATTCGGATCGATTTACACGATCGATCGATCGATCGATGATAAGAAAGTGGAAGAGAGATCGAAAGGTGGATCGTTGATTAAAAAAAAAAAAAAAGAGAGAAGGGGCGAGGAATTTCGCGAATATAATAAAATCAGACGACCGGTGTTTAAATTCGTGGAGCGTTAATGGAAGAACAACAATCCGAATGATAATCGTCGCGTCGGAAGCCCTGCCGGGGAGGAGGGGGAATTAAACCGAAAAGAGGGAAATTTTAAACGATGACGGGGATGAACACGATTAACCCTGGGAATAGATGAAACGAGGGCGGGTATTTAATTTTCTCGTGGCTCGTTAATAACTATATGAGTATTCGTGAAAACGAGAATTGCGATGCGACTGTGAAATTGGAGGAATCCTTCTTTTTTGATGGGGATTAATTGTGGAAGTAGAATTATATTGCTTTCTTTATTTTCTTTTTCTTCTTCTTCTTCTCTTTCTCTTTCTCTTTTTGAGATGTAAAATACGAGAAGAATTTATTTGGGCGTTGAAGATATTTTTCTTTTCGTCTTTCGAAATAATTATAATTGATTTTTATAGTATTTTATGATAGATATTGTTTCAAAGTTTTTTAAATATGGATCAAAAAAAATTGCAAAAAATGTAGTTAAATATATCAAATAAATGTTATAACTTTATATATTAAGTTAAAAAATTCAATTTCGTCAAACAAGACAAATGTGAAAATAAAGTATTTTAAACTTTATACACTTAACGTTTAAATAAATATTTCGATAATAAAAAAAAAAAAATTCAAAGAGAAATATTATTTATGACGACCAAAAATTTTCTCTCAGAGCTACATTTTTCAACGTTTCAAAATTATGGATGTTTTTTAAACGAATGTCTGTATTTTCACGTCTGATAAAAATTCAGTGCAATTCAAAATCGATCGACAAACATAAACGTAAAATATATAATCCAAACTCATCATTTCCAAAACAATTGAAATCTTTCAATTTTTCATTCTTTTTTCAATTTTTCTCGTGCAATTAAATCCTCCGCAAATACCATAAAATTCGCCCCTTGTGTTCGATTTTTCCCTCGCGGGGAGGAGAAGGAATCCAATATCTGACGATTTAAATCAAAAATTTTTGCTCGAGAATAACCGTATAAAAATAATTTCGATGGTTCGAATACACGAGGAAAAGTTGAGCCATTACAATTTTTCGCTGGTCGCGAGGACATAAGGATAAATTCGTTGGTCTGTGCTTGAAACCTGGGACCAGAAATCACAATTCCAATCTCCAGATTACGTGGTCCATTACTGTTAAGTGTACCTTGAGATAATTATTCATACGAATCGTTCAATTATCCAAGAAACATCAGGATTAACAAATATCTTTGTAAAAGCAATAATAATTTATACAAACGTAAGAACGGATGGTCAATCTGCTTGATTTTATTTAGAGGCATCTAATCTTGTTTGAAATTAAATTAAATGGGTAAAAGTGTTTGATATTTATACGAGTCGAGAATGAAAAATGTTAAATACAACGTTTATAATGTAAATGCAATAGACTATTCAGGAGGAAACATAAACATTCCTAAAAACTAGACTCCATTGTCTTTTTCTCATTCGTTCCGCTATTTAAAATTTTTCATGATATTTTTGTTAAAATTCTCTTCGATGAACTCTGCAACACAACAACTTATGCAAACTTATCAGAATTGCGTCAATACTTCGTGATGTATAAATATTTTAAAAATATTTAAAAAATTATCGTAATCAAATCACATCATCCTAATTTTAGGCAGATTCTATATTCGTCTCGAATTTTCAAAACATAAGAAAAATGAAATTCTATTGAGCGAATGATCGATGGCCTAAATGACTGGCGTCAAAGAAACACGAAAAAAAAAAACGCGATTTCAGCAAATTCACCAGCCGGCCGTGGTCCATGAGTAATTGAAATTTCTCGAAACGGAACGGCTCTCTAATAAAAGTTCCGAATAAAACGATAGCCATGGGCGAACTTCGAAACGAAATTGAATAGATACAACAGACTGCGGTTGGTTGCTTCAAAAATCGTTTGATATGCGCGAATATTAAAAACGCGAAACTTGCCGCGGATATTTTTTTTTTTTCAATCCTTGTCACACGTGGTCCAATAAGATGAAAGATAAATCGCGCTTGTTTATGCAAATTCATTATTTTTATATGAATATGTTCTAGCAATATTGAGTCATTGACAAAATTCCTCTCAGAGGGATATTAAATAATAGAGGCGATGTTGTTTAAGCCAGAGCTGATTGAAGGTATGGCACATCATTGGAAACTATAGTTATAGAAATTAGGACAGTTAGAAAATATATTTCTTCCTTTTCTTTTTGTAAAACAGAGTCTGTAATCCTCTACTTTTTATTTTCTATATTTTCTAATTTTAAAATGAGATCTTCTTAAACACAGATAACTTTGTTATTATTATTTGTGATGTTTTGTTTAACTATTATTATTGTAAGAAATTAAATATTTGATAGATGATTCATTTGAAAATAAACTATTTCTCAAATATAGATTTTGAAATTTGAAAGATTGAAAGAAATTTTTGTGTCAAATATATCTTTTTATTTTATATGAAAGGATCATTTCTTCTTTTCAAGTGTTCAATCCTGAATCAACTAACAACGATTCTATAAATTGTATTATTGACAAAAGTATCAAAAGTTTAGGTAGCAGATTAATTAAAGAGCGAAAGATAAATCTTTCTGATGATATTTCTCATTGAAATCAGGCTTTTTGAAAGAGAAAGGAGAAATATTGACAGGGAAAATAATTCCCTTGGAAAATGGCCGTGGTCGTTTGATAAGGTAATTAGAGGCGCGATGATTATCCTGGCGAGAAAGAGATTGCGTTCGACTTTGTGTTTTCTTGAAAACCGAGGGAAGATCGCGCCAAGAAAGCTTTTAGGGATAATGGAGAGGATAATGGTTTGCTTTGACTGTATTTCGTAAGAAAGGTGTTCTAACAGAACGAAAAGATAAAGATATTTTTGGGAATAGAATTTCATGATAAATTTTTCTATATTTTTATTACCTCGAGATATTTAAAGTATAATTGTGATTTGTGTCTTTGGTCCATCCTCCATTATCTAGATTTTAAAAATTGAAGATTGATTTATTAATATATTCGTTGTAGGTTTTTTTTTTCCTTTAATTCAAAAACGATAAAAATGCTTAAAATTTGTCGAAGATTTTCAAATATATTCGATTATTATTCATCTCAGTTTAATATTTATAAATGTATTTTGGATAAATACAATTATAAAAATATAAAATGATTATTTCCAACGACCCGAATAAATTCAATGCTAAAAAATTTAATATCGTTATATTTGCAATGCATTGCTTTACATGCAGCCCGTTGCACAAAAGAAATTTCTTACTGAATGACGACATAAACGGAACTAAAAAAAAACAAATTTCAAACAATATTTTAATTTGAAGATAATTCGAGATATCATTTTGAAATGTATTTCTTGAAAAGAAAATACATCATAAATAAGTTGTTATTTCGAATTTTATGATAAAATGCTCTTTTCTATATACATTTTTTCTTGATCATATTCGATATCTGGTTGGAAAAGAAACGTAAAAAAAAAAAAAAAAAAAGTCAAGCTTAAAACGTTCTAAGATTCTCTGCTTCGAATTCCAGTCGATTTTTCCCTTTCTCGAGTTGGAAATAAGACACGTCGAAGACGATCAAATCGACACGAGAGGATCTTTAGACAGTTTAATATAGCATTCGAACTACGAAGCACGTCGTGAACGAGGAATTCGAACGAGAAGTGCAACGTTAACTAGATACCACCTGAGATAGTGTAGGAATCACGGCGGAAACGAGTCGTGAACAAGGGAAATGGAAGAGGGAAATGAGAGTGGAATGCAAAGAGTTTAAATAAATAGAAGAGGGAAGACTGAATGAATGAAAATAAAAAAAATGATTAAAGAATATGAAAAAAAACGAGGGAGGATGATAGAAACAAAAGAGAGTGAGGATGAGAATGATAGAAGAAGGTATATACTAATTACAAAGGAAATTAATTAAGGAAAAGAAGAATAATGTAAAAAAAAAAAAGAATTAATATATCTTGTCTATGAAATAATCGTGTAAAAAGAGAATAAAGAAAAAGAAAATAAAATTAGAATGTAAACGGTAAAGAAACATTATGAATGAAAATAAGAAAAAGATAAAGTACAGTATTAATTTACAATGAAGAGAAGAGAAAAGAAAGAGAGGGGGAGAAGATAAACAGATGAGAGAAAGTGTATAAACGAAAAGATGACAAAAACAAAGAATCATAAATAAAAAAAAAAATAAAGATGAAGAAGAGAACAGAATGAAAAATAAAATATAAGAAAGGGAGATGGGAATGAATATTGTGAATGAAACGAAGAGAAAAAGGAATGAGATGGATACGAAGAAGAGTAAAATTGAAGGAAAGAAAAATAGAAGAAATGGCGTAATGCGAAACGATCGGCAAGATTTGCCAGTCTTATTCGACAATTTACATTCTATCGGCCGTAATCGATTTATAAAGCCTTCGAGTCTTGAAATAATTATGGAAATTTGAGATCGCGCGGGACGTAGCCAAGCGTCGTGCATTTGCTAAATTACCGCCATCATGAATTAAACATTTTTTTTTCCCCGCCCTTAAACCGATCGAAATAAATCTTCTCTACTTGTGAGATGTGTTCCTTCTACGATGCATCGATTCGATTATAAGTTTCTTTCTTACGATCTCCGTCTGATTTTTTTTATGAAATTTATCGTTTTTGAAGATGGAGAGGCGAGAAAATTCCTTTTTGAAAAATTTAAATCTATATTGGATCATAACGGTAATTTTTATTATTATTTCTGCCAGTACTTTAATTCATTTGATAATTTCAGTATTTTAATTTTCGATATTTTGTTTCATTTCTGATCCCACGTTGCACGATGCTTTCATCGTTGATATTTCAATTTTCGAGATTTTAGTTTTGGACAGTTTAATTTTCGCGATATCTCAGTTTTCCATATTTTCATTTCCAACATTTCTGCATTTTTTCAATCTATATCCCTATGTTCCGATTTTCGATAGATTAGATTTCATCGTAACTTTAGCACGATGAAATTAATAACAGTAATTTTTCAAATATTTCAAACTTAGATTTCGATATTCTAAAATCCTCGATATCTTGATCTACTCTAAATACTTCAAATTCTCGAAATTCTATAGAAAAATTCAATTTTATTTTGATCGGTTGCAATCGAAATTCGATCGAGACGGTTTAACCATTCTGACTGAAAGTGTTTCCATGAAATTCAGACGAGGGTAAAATTAGTTTTCAAGTTTGAACAATAAATATATTTCGCAGCAACAGTTTCTTGCTATAACACGAGTTATAACAAAGTTTGAAGGCAGAAATCAACTTGACGAGCTCCTGACTTAAACTAAGAGCGACTGACGCGAACTGTGAAAGTGAAGTGTTTAGTGGGATGAGAATGACCTTCTTAGTTGCTAAGTAAGTTGGATTTCATAAGCCAAGTTTTCTAGATCTTGCCAGATATATGAGTTTATAGCTTTGCTCGAACTTAAATTTCGAGATGATAAGTACAAATACAATGCTTTTAATGAAAAAAAATTAATAAAAAACGTACTCTAAAATTATATGAAATAAAAATAAAAAATGATATATAGATAATAGATGAAAAATATTATTTTTAAATAATGTGCAAAGTTATTTTTAAATAATCATTAATTGGTAATTAATTCGATAAATTACGATTTTATTGATAAATAATAAAATATATTCTAACCAAAATGTTAAATATAAATTTTAAATTCTAGTCTACAATGGTTTCTAAGTTTCACAGAATTCAATTTTTTCATTAAAATATTCTCACCCACGTGTCATTTTTCAATCTCTCTCATTTGTTCAACTGTGAAGAAAAAAATCCAAGAATAAGATTCCTTGATTGACTGATCCTGTGGAAAACCTCTGGGACAATAAGATTTCTTTCTCTGTTCCTCTTCGTGTTCATCCTTCCAGTTTCTCTTCTCTCTTTCCTGCCAAGTTCGAAACTGGATCGCGGAAACGAAATGTGCCATGTCGTTGAATAATAACCGTACTAGCTTCCCTCCTGGGATTCGACAAGTTAAGTTCGTTTTAAGTTCACCGACTCGATTCTTACGTGGAACCGTAGTTTCACGATTCGAGAAAACTTGGATTTCCAGCTTAAGCTTAATTTTTCAAGCTTTATTAGCTTAGAATTAACAAGTAAAAGAAACTTTATCGAAATTGAGCCAAATTTAAATTTTTTTTTTTTTTTTCCTTATAAAGAAGAGCGAAATCTGTGCAATTTTTATTGAGAGAAAAGAAAAAAAAAGTGCTTTTAAATAAACTAATACTTTGAATAAAAAACGAAATTGTTGAATAAAAAAAAAACAATACACTTCATTGAAAAATAATATTAAAATTATACTTTGAACAAAGACAATGTTCACTATGAATTTCTATGAATTTAATATATATAGAAGATTAAAGATTAAAATCAACGATATATATCTCTTTTCACACGATCACTTAAAAGCAATAAATATTTACCTAAACATTAAAGTTGTATTTAACGCATCAAATAAATTTATATTAAAATTTCGTTACTCATGATCATAATAATGAAACAAATTAACATTCTTTCGCAAAAACTTTAATTTTCTTATAGGCTTGATATTCATAAAAAAAGAAAAAAAAGAAAAAAAACCTTAAAAAATTAAGAATAAAAAATATTTTTCATGCTGTTCTTTAATTTTATTACACAAAAGTGTCTTCGTACCATGCACATTGGTAACGATTCGAATTAATCCGTACGTAACTCTGTAACGAACATGGAGGAGGGGGACTAATTACAAGACCTAATAGCCGAAGTTGGCACAATTACTCAGAAACGTATGCCACGTTTAAACCAGAACGTCAGTGGTGCGCCCGTTCCCTGGAAAATATGTGCGGTCAAAGATGAAAGCCGCAAACGGGGAAGAAAGGTGAAAACGCGACCAAAAGTTCGTCGAACAAATTTCGCCGCGGATACCGGTAACATTTCATCCTTCCAATTCGAAATTTCATACGATATTCGTAGGGAAGAATTCTAATGCAAAAGATGAAAGAGGATAAAAAAAAAAAAGAAAAAAAAAGGTGGAATAAATTAGCATAGTTCTCTCCTCACTTTTTCTCATTTTCAGTTTGTTCTTTGTCGGATAACCAAAGTTTCACAGTGGAAAAAAAAAATTGCAAGAAAACAGATTTTTATTCGATAAAGTAATTATTCTTATTCCGTGGAAAAATTATAAATATAATAATCGATTTTGTAAAAAGTTATTTTGAACACAAATTTAGATATAAATCGTTCTTCTCTATTTTATTACATATTTTTTTTTCTATCAAAAATCTTTTTTTTTTTTTCAAAAAGAAATATGGCTGGTTCGAACTGTTCGAGCATTAACTATTTTAATCTTTGAATAGAAATGCGTGCCTGTGAAGATTCTTTATCTCTTTGAGAATTCGCGCGAAGGAAGCAGGACATTTTCTTTAAAAGAATTTATCGGGTGGATTCTTTCAAGAATCGGTTGTTCGTTATTCGTTCCGAAGAATCTACTAAAAGAAAAGTTGAAAGATCGCGGAAATCATGAGTAAATAAAAGGCAAAATTAATTTTTCAAATAATACGGAATACATTTTTACGCAAAACTGATTCAAATAGCAGATACTTGCTTCGAAATCATTTATATAGCATATAAATATTGAAATAACGATAAATAAATAAAAAGAAAGAATATTTCTAGATAAAAAAAGTAAATCCTATTATTCATTAATAAGATTTAATAAGATTTTTGTCACGTTAATATAATATCTTATAATTTTGTTTTAAGACAAACATGTTCTAGTTGCCATTCCAATAGTACTTTTTTCCTAATAAAAATCACATTCTATTTCAAGGATCCAAAATAAAATATCAATCAAATTTCTCTTCAAAACTCGTAACAATGACGTCACATATCTCAAACTAAAAAAAAATAACCCCTTGCCCTACAATTCAATTAAGAGGCAATGAGATTCGAAAAACCCTATCTATTATCTGATTTTCTTCAAAAAAAAAAAAAAACTTACCATTCATAGAAACAGAATTGCATAAACATTCTTCTAAAATATAATACCTTATCTCCCCCTCACCCTAATTTTCACCCTTGTTTCAACACAAACGACATTTTCGCCCGTCAAAAGCTCCATCCACGTAAATTCAAAAGAATCCAGATCTAACGCGACGATCTCGCTGTTTTAAGGTCGCTACCACTTCCATCCCCTTCGTCTATCTGTTCGCTTTAATTGGGATCAGGTCGGCAGCCACTCGACGCGAGACAAATGAAAGAGAGCGAAAAGGAGTGGAGGGTGGTGCTGAGTGCTCGCACGACGAACGAAACTCGTTCTGCGAATCCTCGTTTATTCCGTCGCCGCGTACCCTCTACTTTCGAACCGTGCGTTTTCAACCCCCTACGCGACGCGCAGACACTTTCAAACGCGTCTTCGTTAACGCTGCGACTCTTCTGATCTTCACCTTCGTCGTTTGCGGGGGTGTCTATGGCCTTCGAAATTTGTACGACGCGTGTGAGCGACGGCCTTGCACATGAAGGGGGGTGAAAAAAAAAGGGTTGTCTACCAACGTGGAAATTAATTTGTTTCGAGGGACGAGTTCTTCGAATTTTCAGGTCGCTTAACACGTTCGATGCGACGATACTTTTTTACATTGAAATTGTTTATAAAAAAAAATCTTTGTATATCCTTCCAAATTCGACCCTTTCAATCAATTATTCCAAATATTAATATAATTTATTCAACGATAAAATTCAATATAATCAAAAAAGATAGGGATATAGCTCTTTTTCATTATTCTTTACGAGAAGAAGAATCTTCATCTATCTTTTTTTTTTTTTGATATATAATACAATTCATTTTTGTTTTCGTCTTCTTCTTTCAGGACAGCGTATTTCTTTCGTCTTTTTAATCTACAAGCTTTCTTCATCTTTTTCGCCATTATAAGAATATTGGAAAATAAACGACCTTGATCCATGAATACATTTGTCCAGTATTTTACGTTAAATATGAAGGAAATCAAGGAAAAACTTTAATGAAACTGTATTATAGAGAAGAATATAATGATAATGGTTGACGTTTTCATCTTCTTTTTTTTTTTCTTCTATTCGTTTTGACATGCATTATAGAAGTTTCTCTTTTTTGTTGATGTAATGCAATTAAAGAAAGAAGGATTCATATATTGATAAAGATTATTTTGATTCTTTTTTCTAAATTGAACGAACGAATGTAATACTCGAAAATGAGATTCAATTCGAAAATCAATTTCAAAAAAATTGAAAAAATTGATACACTGATCATAGTCTCGTGATTAACACAATATTCTGTGGTCAAATATTGTCAGAATCAATCTTCTTCGATGTTTAAAATTCACGGCTAATTCGAGTCCAGAATTCTCGATCTCGGAAACTTTCCTACTCTTGAAACCGCTAAATCGATACTTTCAAACATTTTATCAGAACTGCAAACTAATCCTCTTCACACAATCTCTTTAAGACAATCATTTCTGTACACATGTAACTTATCGATAAATTTAATAAAATTCATACATAACATAATCGAAGAGATAAAAATTTAAATGAATATTTGTTTTCCATCCATTGAATAATAGACGATATTTTTATTTTCAAACTGTAAATAAAATGAATATCCATAATTATTATTTTTTGTTCTAATTCTAATATTTCTAAAATTCTATGATTCAATCTTTTACAAAGAGATTCTTATATTATCAACTTGAAATAACTTTCTCACACAATCAACAATGTTATTCAATTATTTCGTTCAACAAAGTATTACTTTTATATTAAAAAATGTGTCATAATCCTATATGTAAAAAGGAACCCATGAGTAAATTTCCCATTCTCGATTATTAATTTCGAAACAAGTTAATCAACATGTTAATCAATGTTCCCTCGTCGAAACAACAAAATCTACACGCAAACTCACTCTTCGCAGATGTTAGAGACGTATCGTATCGGGGTCAACGAGATAATTATATGGATTCTCACGTGGATTCTCGCTGGAACGTTTTCATCCGGTTCCCTTCACGTCGAAACTTCATCAGATATTCGCGTTTCCGACGATTCGTTAGCGAGGAATCAAACAGACGGAGGATATAGATCAACGTCGAGGGCATCAACGGATCATTGGTTGAATGATCCAGGAGACAGAAGCCAATAGATCGATTAATAACTCGATAGGTCGAGGTATCGAGGTGTGCGAGAAACAGGAAGTAGGAGGATTCGGTCACGAGGCTGGAATAAGCAAACGGAAGACGCGAAATGTTGGACTATGGATGATGGAAATAATTTCGATTGATTTGGGAATAATTTTCTTTTTTTTTTTTCGATACATTTTAAACGATCGATAAATAAAATTCGCTCGACGAAAGATCTTATATTTTTTTACGCTCATCATGGAAATAAGATTAATCTATTCGTATTAAAATTTTTGTGTATTAATTATTATTAAATATTATATACACTCTGACATTAATATAATTAATTCTAATATTAATATATTTAATTTTGCATCGATTATTTGCAAATGATTTATATGTCAAATTTACAAAACATCTTTTATTCATCTCGCGTTTTGCTACGGATCATGAAAATAGTTAAGGGGATTGAATAATAGATTTTTCTCTTTAACAATTAATTTAACGTCAACGTTTATTCGATGAATAATTCGCTTGATAAATTTACGAAAGATTCTATCTTTGTCGTGTGTTTTGTTTCTAATTATTCACACGTTCAAAACGATTATCTAGATATTGTGGAAACAATGAAATGAATGAGTAATGAATCGAATAAATACAATCTGTTGCCTTATGACAATCTCGGATATTCGATCAAATATAATTGGCGAATTATCGATTTTGTATATACGTGTGTTTAAAAATAAATAATAATTGTAGCGACAAGTTATTAATTAACGGTTTTGATGGATGTTTTGTTAATGTTGAAATAATGTTGAATTTTCAATTATGTAAAAAGAATTTATTGACGTTCCGTTTATGAAGTTTAATAATCGTTTTATATTTTGCGAATTCTAAATCATTCGGATATCTTGCTTTTTATCAAATAAAACGCGAAATACCTATTTTACTTATTCGAAACTTTAGATGATAGAAATATTTAATAGATATTAGAAAGAAATTATTTTAAAATTTTCTAGTATTTCAAAATGATGAAAACAAGTCTCTCTCTCTCTCTCTTTCTCAAATCCATGAAAAGTCACTAGTGTAATAAATTTAAATAAAGCAAGAATAGAGCAAATTTCAACGAAAAATTCCTTCTATATTTCTTCAGCATCTTGTTTTTCCCCCCAAGACAAAGAAACGACAAAACATTCTTGGTTACTTAATAGTACAAATTAAACAAAAATTTCCTGACAACTTCCCAAAACAAACTCAACGAGACAAGATTATATTTCTTCTACAATCCAACGAACTTTGACGAGAAATTCTCTTCGTCCCAACTAAACGATACACGAAAATAGCGATTCTAACGGTTAAAAATAAAAAATCCAAAAAATAAAGGAAATGCAATAAAAAATGTAAAAAAGTCGAATATCGAACGACGAAGCCAAAAAATTTGATTTCGAACCGAAATTGGTTTGCGACATAATCGTCCCCGATACGGGCTTTGATTTTCACGACATGTGGTTTTATTAGCGGCTGTAACTTTATTAGCAACGATGAAGAACTTTAGAATGATAGTTCGTTGAAGGTAGACACAGGAATAAAAGAGACATTTCGACGTTTTTGGTGTTCTATGGGATTCTGCGAGGAATCATTTTGCGGTATTGTGCGGGTGCAGTCGAGAGAAAATGGAGGAATTCACCTTGGATGGAGAGTTGACCGTGTAGAATTTAAAGTTCGGTGATTGGGGAAGCTATTGTTTGGAGATTCGATGGTTTGTGATGAAAATTATGTCGATAGGGGGGTGGATGATGTGAGAAAATTTTGAAAGTTGAAAGTTTGATGAATTAATTACTACGAATTTGACGTTTGAGAACGCGAAGAGAGAAAAAGATGAAAAAAAAAAAAGATAATAATAATTTCAATTTGTCGCATTTTTCGTTTCATTGATCGATAAATTTTTTCTCCTTTTTTTCTCTTTTTTTCGATACAAACTTTTAGCCAATACTGAAATTCACGTGCTCTGAATGAGATGAAAAAAATTATTTTCTTCTTTTTTTATATACCACGAAAAATTCCGCGAGTAGAACCCCCTGGATAATTTCAGTTCGCTACGTAACGATTTTTATATACTTTGAGGAATAATTTTGAAGAATATTTTAATTTTAAGAAATTTTTTAGTTGTAAAATGTAGATAATATTAAATACCTTTAGAATAAAATGTGAAACCGCAAGGATAGTTTAATAAGAAAAAATAATTTTAAAATTTAAAATGAAATTTCGATGAAAATTTATCGAGTACATATAATTATAATCGAAGCTTCATTTTATGATTTTATGGATTCAAATTTGCGGTATATTAATTATTAAATAATAATTAATTGCTCTGTGCAGTAATTATATTAAATATTATATAATAATAGTTATTATATATAATCATTGGATTAAATATTAAATAATGATATCGTGTATGATCATAACGTATGAAATATTAAATAGTACGCGTAATATTTTTAATTTTTCATTTTTTTTTTCTTCATTAATTTCATATCACGTCACACGCATTATTATTATAAAAAAAAATTAATACCGCAATATACATTTACGATATAAATTATTCTTAAAGCTGTTGTTAAAATTTCATGGAAAGATAAAATGTTAAAAACATTCTCCTTTAAATAAAATTCTATAAAACGGGATTATAATATTTCACATGTACACTCGTGAATTTAATAATATTCTGAATCTATAAATTTGTATAAAAATCTTGCACCTCGTACATTCGTATTACACGATTGGTTTTGCAACGTGGAAAGAATTTTGTAATTATTTCAGCATTTTAAATAGCACGAGACTCGTTAAAAAAGTAATTTTCTTCTGACTTGATTAATACATGATATTAAAGAAGAATAAATTCACGGAACAAACTGCTGAACTACAACATGTGACTGCGAAATAACATCAGCTTTTCTTCGCGTAAAGTGGTGTCCGCCTATAAAGCGCAATCTTTTCAAATCCCTTAAAAGAATAATGCTCATACTGATATTTCGAAAATAAAATTTAAAAAAATTATAAATATTATAACACGCAATCTCTTTTGTTTTCGTACATTAATTAAAATGTATAAAAGATAATATTAATCTACGTAAGATAATATTAAATTTTACTTTTATTTTTATTTTATTTTATTTCAAATTCGATCGTTGATCATCGATAAATTCAATATTGGTAAATCTATTAGTGGTCATAAATGATCCTCCTCCACTAACTAAAAATAAATCTTATATATTTGTCGAAGAAAAACAAAAATATATATTTCAACCGTAAAATTTAATAAAATTAATACTGTTTTACTTATCGAATGAAAATAAAATTATCGAGCGAAAAAAAAAATAAATAGAAATTAACGATGATTTATCAATTGTTGAGTAAATTTCAACGATAATAACGAAATTCTGCGTATTTTATATTCCGGGGAAAACATCGATCCCGTAATATATTTGCATGGAATAACGCGTTAAATATCGTGAAAATTTACGAGAGAGATTGCAATCAAGGGGAAAGATGTACTTAACAATATTAGCTCATGGCTAAATTACATCGGACTTTATTGCTAATTCGCTGTTTGATTATTCGGTAGTATGTTAATCGGGGTTTCAATCGTATATTCCATAAGCTAACATATGGGTCAGCTAAAATCGTAGATAATTATGGGTTTATTAAAACGAATTCCTTTGTCCATTTGTAAAGTTATCTTTTATATTTTTAATTCCAGGATTAAATTATCGTTTTAAGAATTTTTGTTATTGATTTGTTTACTTATGAAACCAAACATTTTCAATTTTTTATTTATTGCGTTTATTTATTTTTCTTATACACCTATATGTATCATATAATATTAATTCAGATCATAAATTATCATAAATTATAATAATTAAAAAATCTGAATACGAAAGAGAATACCAAGATTTATTCTAATTAATAGTGTACTATTTTATAGGCCCTATTTGAAATCCTCGTGTACAAGCTATATCCACATAACGAAGTATACCATAACGATCATCGATATTACAACTAGTCTCTTCAAAGGATGATATATTACAATTATATTACCTGGATATTGTCAACATCAATCCTGATACGCCCTGTGTATCGATCTATCAATAATCTCTCATAATTAAATATGCATATGCAACGATTAAAAGAGAGAAGAATCTTTGTGAAATATGAAATTGATGTGATCGAGATAGAAAAATTAAACGATAATCTTAAGAATTAATAAGTTTGACAAGTTTAAAGTTTCGAGATGTAAAAATTCGAAAATTTAAACGCGTGAAACATTTGGAAATTTGAAAAATTTAACTATCAGAGTACCAAGATATAAGAGTACTCCGCTGCGAATCTACAATTCTAAATGTAACAAAGCCGAAAATTCAGAATCATCCTCCATATTCGTTGATTATAATATGTATATATGCATTCGAAGTGCATACGGGTACATCTTTAATTATCATGAAAAGCAACATGAATTAAGAAGATACTTAGTGACAGACAGTGTTGTACAAGATGTTTCTCACATCAGAATATTCGAACAGAGAATATTCATCAAGAGACATTTTGTGATGATGTATGGATTGAAGAATGAAAAATAAAATTCTATGATAAATCAAGTTAAGTAAATAGGACCAAAAGATAATAATAAGACAGGCGCAAGTTTAAGTTTTTGTGAGAGAAAATTCAAAAGAGATGCTATAGGGGAAAAACAATTTTTAACAATTTATCTACGCGTTTTATTCTTTTGAACGCGATTGTTCAAAAGAGTTACTTAGTTGAAAGTTAAGTTAAGATTGGGAATTCCATTCGAATGTTTTCATAACTGGAATCAGATAAACGAAACAACATCTTCTCTCTTACTCAATTTGATTAAGTGGAGTCAATCTATCTATCCGACAGTTTCAGAAAAAAAAAATCAATGTACCATAACATCAACTAATCTTCACAAGACCAATCCATCGACACATACGAAATTATACGATTATATTTTCTCTTAAGAGCATCCTTCACAAAAGATCGAACAAAAATCTCGTCGACAAACATCGAGAGGAGAGATGAAAATGCAGGAAGAAGAGGCCACGCCAGTGAAGTGTTGCACGCGCGAATCGAGATAGAGCTCACGATGACAACGGTGGGTACGAGCACGAAAACGAAGACAGAAGGGGTTGGAAGGAGGAATCAACGAAGGGTGGCGTGAAAACCTCGTACGGTGGTGGAGAGAGACAGGTTGGGTTGGGGGACGGTGCAAGAGATACGCGATACAGTGAGGGTGAAATGAATTCATATTTACGGAAGCTGCATGCATATGCGGAGCTTTAAGGTGAGTTTGCAGCGCAAGATAGGAGACACGGGTGCACAGAGCAGCCGTATCTGAGCGTGTAACACGAGTCGAGACTGGGGCGTGCTGTTTGGGCCAATTTCATAAGATTCAGCCATTTTGGGGTGGCGAATTAGGCCACGAAATAAGACTGGATTCGCTATTTGGGATGGTTGCTCGCTATTGAAGAATTAATATAATTGATGTAATTGATTGGGTTTTTGTGTAATTGTAAAATAATGTAATAAAGTTAAATTGGAGAAGAAGTTTTTTTTTTGCTGTTGATTTATATATCGATGATCAAAATATTAATGGAAGGGATGATTACTAGAAAAAAATTTGACGATTCCTTGCAGCATAAAATAATTATTAATTCGCATGGGATAAGATTTTTATTATAAAAAATTAACATAAGCTTTTCATTAGGAAATAGAGGTTTTTATCCATAATTTTCAACCAATCTTCTTCGATACATTTCCTGTACACTTAGAAATTCAGTGGAGAAAAGGAATGAACAAGCGACGAAAATAAAGGATATTATTCGTCTCGGTGTAATTGGGATTAATGTTTGATCCTGTCGACCAGAAACGTTAGTGGAATATGAAATAGAAATGGAACGTAATAAAACAGAAGATTGACATAGATGAGTTCTCTTTAAATTCATTAGCAAATGCTTCACTGTCTCATGGAAGAACAGTCGATTCTTTTTTTCTTCCATCAATTTTTTCTCCCTTACTTAGCCTAATTTACTCGATATACTGTGAATATTCGTTTTTTAACGAATGAAATAACGAGATTAATTGATTTGCAATAATGATGGTAATTAAAGTATTCTTCTTCGTTGTTCATTTAACAAAATTTTAAAACGACAAAATTGCAAGACAAAGACTGATTCTATCCAGCCTTTAAGCGTAGCTCGTTAATTTCAAAAATGGCCACCCGAATAAGCCAAGTTCAACTCGTAAAAAGACGCTGTAAACCTACTTATTAGTCTGCACACTCAAAGAAATTGGATTTTCAATTGCGACGATACCAATGTATCACAGTATTTTCTGTAACGTTATGTTTACACGTAGAGCGTTTTCACTGATGATTCAAGATCTTGTAACACAAGATTTCGAGTTATAATATCTAAGAGAAATTCTATATTATGTGATATAATCTAAAAATCTAAATATA
Organism: Apis florea; assembly: GCF_048593485.1. NCBI lineage: Eukaryota > Metazoa > Arthropoda > Insecta > Hymenoptera > Apidae > Apis > Apis florea. The sequence continues at coordinate 9,254,603 of NW_028256565.1, forward strand.
GATCAAGAAAAAAAATAATTTACTAATTTAAAACAATATCTCTGAAATAGATTGGTTCTTCTCTTGCTGAAAAGTCATCGTTTCAAGCAGAGAAGCTAGACCAATAGTTAATAAAATTTCGCGATTTTCTATGATGAAATAATAAATTTCAATGGTGAATGGCACAAGTGATTTATTTTCGTTCGAAATTCCTATCTGTTTAAAAAACCTTTTCTCCCTTTCGTACTGCTCAATCACCCCCGTTTTACGCGCAAATGAAATTGATTTTGTTTAGCTGACAATCACGACACGTCGATGTCGTTATCAATTACAGATAAAACGATTGTTTCGTTTAGACAGAGAAAAACTGAGTAAGAGAGATTTTCCAAGATATCGTCGAAAGGTTTCAGTGATTGCTTGAGAATTTGAGAAGAGAAACGAAGCTTTTCTGCGGAGATTGATATTAATGGGACAGGGTTTGAGGGTTAGGTTTTGGTTAGATTTAAATGGGATTGAAAAATCGAGTTCTTCTTTCGTTTGTATTTGTGTGGTAATAAATTTAGAGTAAAGTTTTTAGAATTTAATTTGCAGTAATTGTTTCGTGTAATTTGTTAACTTTTCATATTTGTAATCTGTTTTCCCTTAACAAATGCCTTTTCAATAAATTTTGGGATTTTACTTTTAAATCATCACATTGATCATCTTAAAAGCAAGGATTAGAATTTCCAGAGAGGACGAGGTCGAATAGAAATTTGGAAATGCTCGAGATGTATACGAAGTGTATATAGATTGCTGAAAATGTATACAACTGTATACAAATTAGCCATTTATAGGTGTTTCTGAACATGCAGTTAAGGCGATTAGGTTTGTGATATAATGGACCTAGTTTTGGTTGCGTTCTGTGTTCATCCGAAATAAACTTTCTAGAAACAAGGGAAATGTTATTTACGTTGTTTCATAGATTGTATTATTATTAAAAATAGTTTTGAAAATATAATTATTTAATTCATATCTCAGAATAATTTTTCGTGATTGTCAAATTTCTTCCTTTTAATTAAATTAAAACGCGGAAAAAATTAAGTTGAAGAAACTTCATTCATTTTTGTCGTATTCATTATTTAACTTCGTGCCAACTTACACGGCACGTTCTAAAGGGAAAATTAGTTTACCTCAGAAGTCAGGGATGGTATTAAAGATCAGAACGAAATGGAAGTTTGTAGAAGTTCGTATTAATACGCTGAATCCGTTCAAATTTCTAAAGACAGCTTCTGTAGAATCTTGGGAATAAGCGAATTCGCTATACACTAAATGTATTCCAACTTATATCTAAAATCATTCGATTAATCTCAAGTTATTAGAATTATTGGATTTATCAAACGTTAATGATATTGTCCCAATAACAATAACATCGTATCGAAAATCTCGATTAAAAAAAAACAAAAAACGAGTTCCACAACTCAACAATTCCCCGCACAAAACTCGAAGACATTAATACGTTCGAAAGAATGGATCGTTAATCACGAATCAAACGAATATCCAGCAATCAACATCCACTCAAACAAATGACCAAGCTCGCGAGCAACACGGAACACAATCATTCCAACCCGGCACAAAAACCATACAAATTGCTTCGCACACCTCTCCAAGACGCTCCCTCGAGAATAAACCACCCATTCTGCCCCCGTCAATGGACCTCTCTGGCAAAAATATCGCCACCGTCAACGAGCCACGATAAAAATAATAAATAATACGCATCCTGGTGCGATCATTACACCCGTATGTTTCTCTCTCGTAAACGAAAGAAGCGACAAAACAAATAAATAAAAAAAAAAAAAGAAAGAAAAGAAGGAAAGGGAAGAAAAATAGAATTAAAAAGAAATTCATTCCACGAGCCATGAAACGGTCATGAGTTCAAGCGTTGCGGAGCGTGTGCACGCGTCTCCACGCGTTGAAAAGCGGAGCGTTAACTGCTGATAGTCACCCTCGCAGCGACAAAGTAGTCTCATTGTCTCCGGCGTCCGATTGTTTCGCTGATCGTTCCCTCTCCTTCCCTCCAAATATCCTCCATCGTTCGTTCCAACCCCCGTGTTGTCACCGGCGACGCCTCGCCGGCGCCCTTCTATTTCTTTTTTTTTTTTTTTTCCTCCTTTTTTTCCCCTTTTTTCGCGAATTCTAGCCACGCATATGGCGTCTGGGAAGATGAAAGACAGAGGACACGGGCTCTGTTTATTCTGCGAAAAATTTTTCTGCGCGATACTGCGTGCCATATGCCATTAATTCGAGCCATTCATCAGCATCACCCCAGGTGTGTCGCGCACGCCGATGCAATGAGGAATTGTCCCTGTCGTCCTCCTCCTCTTCCTCCTCTTCCTCCTCTCCTCCTCCTCCTCCTCCTCGTCGAGGTGAATTAATGCATGCCACTGGATTTTAATCCGAAGGATGATGATGGATACCGAAGCGATCTCCCGTGAATTTTTCTATGTGTACGAATTAATATTATAAACGGGATAGGTGGAGATTATGCAATTGGTGATTCCAAGTGGAAAAATAAAGTTCTTCGTTTTTTAAAAAAAACCATGTTTTGAGGAAATAAAATTTAAAAGAATTTGGCTAATTAATTGACTGGATAATCAGTGAAAGCGAAAATAAAACAAGAATGGAATTAACAAAATGGAATTGTAATTAAAAATTATTTTTTTTCCTTCTTAAAGGATTATATGTCGTATATGAGGATTACTGAAATCGTGTAATTTTATTTTTCTATTCTTCTGCAAGCATTATTATGATTATTATTACGTTGCAACTATTCCCAACTCTATTCGTTGGATTTTATGAACTGAACAAGAGTTTCCACCGAGTCATCTTGGTTCCTCTGCTATTGTTCTCAAAGATTCTGTTGGCTGAATTTAGAAACAACTACAATACTGCGAAATATATATATATATATAAAGCTTACAATTTTAATTTTTTTTCGTGCTATTATACAAAGGATATTTTTATAAATCTTACAATCATTTATATCCCTTTCCAAAAATAATAATCGTCCTTACTTCTCGCGTCTTCGAATGATTTAAAAAAAATCATTTTATACTTCCACAATCATATCCCTGTTTATGCATTTATCTTTCAATCCCCAACAGAATCAACAATTCTCAACCATTATTATACATTATTCGCAATACCATCCCCTTCAAACAAAAAAAAAAAGGGAAAAAAAAAAAAGAAAAATCTCGAGACCAAATAAAATAAAAACTGGCCAAAAAAAGGATAATCGAAGGAAGAAACGAGACGTTTAAAAACGACAAAATCGTTTAAACAAGCAATCCCCTAACGACCCGAGGCGGCATAAAAGATTTCGGGGAAAGAGGCCGCGAGACATTACCAGCGGAGGAAGTTGAGCGTCGGAGGCTGGAAAATAAATAACCCCGCGAATTACAGTATCCGCTAACGGGCAACTTAATTAAACCGAGCGCGGGTCCGAGGAAAACTCCGAAAGTAGGCGATAAGCTGTCCCCTTGCAAATAAAGCGAGCATACTGGAACAACACTGCAGAAACCCTCCTCCCCCCCCTCCCCTTCTCTCCAACTGCATATTACACAGTGCGGCCATTTATATATGGTGTGTTCTTTAAATAATTAAACGAATGCAAATATCGAGAAGCTCTGGCATTGCTCTGCGCGTGTGTATGCTGCTGCTCCCTGTGGAAATAGCATCATATTATCTGACCCCCGAATTTTTGAAACTAATCTTTAACTCCTTATTTGCTTACTGGAATTCTGAGGTGAAAAATAAAAATCCAGCGTTATTATTGTAAGATTTTTTTTACTCGATGCTTAACGAGACGTTTGGTATTATATAATTAATTAAAAGTTGAAGTTGTGAATTTTTAACAGAATTTTCAATACATGAAAAATCGAGATAGATATTGATTTTTGAACAGCGGCGAAAAATGAAACAAAATCCAAAATGGCTGTTGACGATACTCGTATTGAACGCGAAAGAAAAGCCGGATAAAAATGGAAAACCGTCCGTATCATCCCACTTAAAAGCAATATCATGTAAAATAATGTATTTGAATAATGTATTGAAGATTAAAATCATCATAAGTCAAAAGATAAACTGATTTGAATTATTACAAAAACTCGTTTGAATACGTTATTTCTGATCGATACTTTTTTAATTCGAGCTAAACCTTATTTGTAACGCGAATAATTATTAATCAAGTGCACAAATATTATGGAGTTAGTATTCGACTGAAAGAGCAGCGGCGCGTAATTAATGGGTGAAAACACGCGAGACTCTCTTAGCGAGGGAAAAAGGGTTGGTTTTAATCCACGACATGTCGTCTATCGAGTACAAAGTGTAGAAGACCATGGATGCAACCAGACATCATTCGTAGATTAAAACGGTGTGATATCACGCCTCCAATGTAAAATTATGGGAGGAAGATACGCTCTTTGAACGACGCACGATGTTTTTCTTTCCTAGTTTCCTTTGAATTTTTTATTTTAGCTCTTCAGTTACTCTTTTTTTCGATTCGATGATGCACGACGAGGAATTTCGAGATCAGATTTCTTTGACATTTAACGTAGAGATGTAGATAATAAAGATAGTAATTTGTATATTGAATTCGTGTTTCGTTTAGATTGAGTTGATTTGAGATTCTTCTTCTTTTTTTTTTTTTTTTTCATTCATAATATAGATACTTAAAAATAGCTTATTCATATTATATACTTCAATTGAGTAAAATAATATAATGTTTCTATTTATATCTGTTATTAAACATTCACATTTCATGAAATTTTAAACCGATTTATTAAACAGATTATATTTTAATTAATATTTCCAATTCCCATATACGTATCCCAAAAAGGTGTGCCAGTTTGAATCAACCTGATATTTTTCACAATAATTTCAATTGCCACTTATATATCTATATATTCCATTCCAAAAATACTTGTATTACGTTCAAAGCTGAAAACGCATTAACGTTTCAACTTCAATCACAAAAAAATACTTGAAATATACATTATACCGTTGAATCGATCCATCATTAATATTCTCAATCGTTAAAAATATTCTAAAGGAAACACTGCGAACATTGCGAAACGAAGAATCGAAATTAAAGCATCGGTGTCTTCATTATTTATAAAAAAAAAAAAAAAACAGAAAAGAAATCCAATATTCAAAGAATTATTCGCAAAAAAGCGGGATGGTATACAACTGTTCCTTGTGCAAGCATCGAACGTAGATATAGCGCGAATCGGACAGGTAATTAATAATGCTAAGTAACGGATGGCGAGGCGTTTTAAAGGGAAACCGGTGTCGGATAAAAATGAAATGGATATAAGGAGAGTGAGTGACGCTTTATGTTCCTGAACCGCGGCTTGTCTTCGACGTCGACGCACAAGACATTCGAGGATTATTCAGAAGCGACACAGTGCAGCTCCCTGTCGCTTTTACGATGATAATATTTCAACGGTACGTCACTCGTGTTTCTATTCCTTCCGTCGTTTCGAGGATAAAGTAAGTAGTTGCGGGGGCGGAAAATCGCGAGTACGGTATGATTTCATGGAAAATCGAGGGGAAAAATCACTTTATATTCTCAACGAGAGCTTCTTTCGATATCGTAACTCCTATATATGATATTGACGAGTTGTTTGTGGTTTTGATATTTATTTTGTTCACTTTTCAATTTCATTAGTTTTTCACTCGGGCATTTTTTTTTTTTTTTTTTTTCTTTTGGACGTGAAATTGAATTTTTCAAGGAAAATTCAAGAGAATAATCTTATGCTCTTCGAGCGTGAAAAATCTTCCTCTGTTTTCGCATCGTATTGAACAACGATGATTTAATCTATAAATTTTCAACGATCTTTTTTAGCAAGAAACTTCTTTTTTGTATGGAGGAATACAAAATTTATAATACACGAAGAATATTACAACGAATTAATTTTAAACAAAACAAATTCAGCCTAGTTATACACATAACAGCCATTCCGTTGAAATTCCCAAAATTCAAATTATCAAGGATTCGAATTATCAAGCCTGGTCTAAGAATCGATTTGTGCCCTAATAACAACTTTTATTTCCGCAATAGCCGCGTCCGAACTGGGTGTTTTCGCGCCAATAACTCTTTGAACCATAAATTAACCGATGCTTTTGTACGACATTATCCGAACGGGATTAACTGAAATGTCACAGCTGCGATTACAAACCGTTCGATCGAACGTGGATATCGAATCGTGGGGGGAGGGGGATCCAACGATCGACAAAAGGAAGAAACCGGCTCAACGACTGACCATGAACACGTATTACTTTCGATTCTCGCGATAAACGCGCGTTATTCAGTTTACCTTATGACTGTGCTTGTACAGTTCCTCCGTGAGAGAGAGAGGAAAAAAAAAAGAGGGACGGTAAATCTCGATGCGAAATCCTTGTTAAATGGATCCTGGCAAACAATGAGAGACGTTAATCTTTTTATATTGCTACGAATGTATCAGGCTTCGTGTATAATATCGCTTCCTCGCGTGTTGAGGTTTATTACTTTTTATGGAAATTTTACGTCACGATATTCGATGTCGTTCGTTCGTCATTCAAATTTCTTCTTTTTATTTTTAACTATTCAAATACAATTATATTCGTATACAACAACTTCATTTTTCTCGTACATCATTACTCTATCTTTCGATTTTTCAAATTTCGCGCGCACGAAATATTAAATTCTATCTGTAAAACCATATCTCTTCGATTCCTTCATATCAATATTCCTTTCAATATTCAACGCTCTGCACTTTCACAATCGTACGATCAGAACTTCCTTAAGAATCGACCCCAAGTCCCCAAGACCCACCATCTCCATCCTTTCAAATTTCGCGCGTTTTCCCTCCGGGTCTCCGCCATCCACGGAATAAAGGATCACGGAGAAACGTCTCGCTTCGCCCCAAATATCCTTCCAGTTCTTCGCCTGTCTAAACGGACCGAGCCGCAACAGAAACGTTGAAATCTCGATGGCGGAACCGTCCCTCCCGAGGGTATATCCTGGGCCCAAGGCGACGCGCGTACGCGGTGCACACGACTTTACTTACAAGTGCTCATACATATGTATCCCATCAGCATGCATATAACATCCGAGTAATTAATGTATGGCTGCCTCTGCCTTCTCCTCTCTGCTCCCCCTCTCTTTCTCACCCTCATCCTGTCGGTGATAAAGTTTTCGAGTCATCCTCGTGGAAGCGCCTCTCCAACTTCTCCCATCTCACCCTTCTCTTTTTTTTTTTTTTCCTTTCCCGGTTTCGAGCGTTTCTCCTTTTGTTCGCCCACCACTCCCTCCTCCCTTCCTCGTGGCGCGACCACGTTTGGTTATTAAATTTGAGACGAGACCGGTTTTCAGGGATCGTCGCGATCCGAGGTTTCTTTTTTTCATGCGCGACGGGACGCGGTGTTAATAACAAGGGAATTGTGAAGAGTTCGAGCGGGAAGGGGGTTGGTTGGAGAAAAACGTTGGGTGGAATTCGTGGCTAAGTCTGAAGCGAGGTAAGGTGGAATTAATTAATGAGGACAGGATTTTTGTTACTCTGTACCGAGTGAATTGATTGTGTTCGTGTGGTTGGTTTCTTGATTGAAAATTGTGGAGGAGTGTCTTCTTTTGTGAGCTATATGATTTCTTAAGAGGTATCGTTGTTTGAATAAAATTGCAAGAAAATTCTATCGTATACTTCGCGTTGAACAGACGTAGATTCTGAATTGTTTTTCGTTGAATATATTAACGATTTTTAATCACGATAATTGATCAATTACTTGTTAAAAAAATTAATGAGAATGAATTGGAAACGAATATTTAAATTTTTTCGAGTTTTTTTTTTATTTTTCGATTTAGCCTAAACTTCTTTATAATTATAATCCGAAGAAGAAGTACAGAAGTGTATCCCATAAAAATTTTCACTACCAATGGAAATTGGAAAATTTATATATCGATATATCAATATTATTGAAGAAAATTGATGACCAACACCACTCGATCTGATTCATCAAAGACTCTTCACTCGAAGATGAAACAATATCCGTTTCAAAAGCAAGCAAATTCCATCGCGAAAGATACTCGAGACCGAACCGCTTAAAAAATCCATGTACTAACGATCCGATCCCGTTCGCGTTATTCACGAAAAGCCTTGGATCACAAAATCGCGTCACAAGGCAATACGGCTCAAAAGCCAAGCATAAAACGCGAGGAGTCCCGTGATTCGTAACAATGCAATCAAAACGCTTTCAAGACTTAAAGCACCTGCCCATCATCGTAAAGCATCGTACCAATCTCGCCATCTTCGAATTCACCTTTCATTTTTCCATTCGTTTCCACTCCACTCGTCCCCCTCCTCCCGTCATAAAATCCTCGACAAATTGTAACCGATCGCAAATATTCGCGGAGGCGCGCCTCTCGACGCTTATTGACTCTGCAAATTAGTAAGAAGCAGCACTTTACGACCTCTGCTGCAACCTCGGGAACGAAGGCATTAAGCTTTCTAGAGAGTCTCGGCGAGGGTTTGCATAAAATTTTCACGATGGAGAGGCGCGTTGTCGATCGATCGACGTTGGATCGTTGATAGAGCGGGATGCGCGGATTTATCAAGTATTAGTTATGTCGTCATAAATACAGCGAACCGCGTGATTTCAATTCCAGACGAGCGGCTAATGGACGGGTCGGTTGGTTACATTCACGCACCGTGGAGACAAACATGACATAATTAGTCGACGTGAATTAAGACGTGGTTTGCGGCTGCGCTAGGCATATGATATCGTCGTGTACGATACTCAATTTATGCGAGTTGAAATGTATAAAATATATCAGATATTCGTCGATTGAAAATTGTGGATAGTGATTGGAGAAGCTATTTGTTGTTATAAATCTTTAAAAAATAACAGTTATTTTATTTTCTTCTTCTATGAATCTATCTCTTTGAATTTTTATTTGTTTTTTAATTACTATGATAACGTGTACTAATAATTAAAATTGTTATCCGTAAATCAACTTAGATTTCTATTAAACTCGAACCAACCGTTTTCTCTGCATCGATACTCAATGGAAAATTAAAAGAGGCTATCAATTCTCAAAAGCCTCTATTGTCCTCCGCTGATCACCGTTCCTTGACTAAAAATTCCCCGAAATACCAGGGGATATTTAGAAAAGATCGTGGAAAAAAACAAACGATCGTGTAACGTACTTTCCACAGTACATACAGAAAGAATAAACGGCTGGTTTTCAATAACCTCGCCTCGTGAATCCGTTCAATCTTTCTCCTCCTCTCTTGCTTCCCTATCCTCTTTCTTTCGCCCGCTTTTGCAGTCGAACATCGGGCGCTGGTAGTTTTTTTCTTTCGCGGATTCGCGAAAAAACGGTCGTCTCTGGAAAATCGAGGCACCTTTATCCCGGCCACCTGCCCGATCTCCTCCGCGGAGGCCCGTTTTAAATGTTCCCCCGCCATTGTTTGCGGCAACTTTCAGCCGCTTTTACCACCGCAAACAACCATTTTCATTTAGTTTTCTTTTCATCCGGCCGATGCGCTAAGTGAATTTTACTGCCCACTTCCATTTCGCTCTCCTTTCATTCCTTACGCGTACCTCTGACCCTGTTTGGTAAATCTAATCCTTGCTTTTCATAAAAAAAAATCCACCCCCTGTGCACCATTCATTCCTCTCGTTTCCCCTTTTCACCCTTTCTTCCCACGAATTTTCTTCCGCTTTCTCATCCGTTCTTGTTAATTCTTGGTCGTTTTCCAATTTTTTCTTTCTCTGATAGAAATGATTGATACATATTTCTTGCCTCTTACGTTCGATACATTTCTCTCTTGTTTCGTTTGTGTTTCTTGTGCTGTTGGATTTGAACGGGTTGTGAGCTTATTTTGTGAGGCTCTGTTCCCTTTCTGCGACTCTATTTATGATCGTTCTTTCTCGATCCTTATCGCACGTGTAATTTGTCTTGTTTTCATTTTATCGTGTATTCATTTTTTCACAATTTTCGTTCGTTTAAATTATTCGTAGGAATTTTAAAAGAACAGAGAACGTGTTCGACACACGATCAAAAAGATATTTGAGAAAAAAAGAAATGCGAGTCTTAATTCTTGTTATTAATCCTTTATACCAGATTAGTATTGAATATGTTGAATTACAGAATAAATGAAATTTAAAATTGTTAAAGGGAAAGTATTAAATTAAAATATTCATTGGAATAAAAAAGATTTCTTTTCTAAAATACTCGAAAGAAAAGAAAAATGTATAATAAATTTACGTGACGCTATTCCTGCAATTTCTATCGAATAAAAATTTCTATTAATATCGTTCAAGTACTTCGATAAAAAAAACAGGTTCACGACGTTCAACATATATTTTTTTCTTAAATCAAATTGTACGACTTCCTTTAAAAAATTCACAAGAAAGAACTAATTAAACCAAAGTTACGTCGCTACGACAAAATAACAAGAAAGCTACATTGAATTAACATTAAACGATGCTGAAATAACTGCAAACGTAACTTTCTAAAACTTTTTCCAACCCTCGATTTTCAATCCCTCGACCTTCCAATTTTTACACTTTAAACACTACGGTCGTATAGAAACGTTTAAATACATGGAATATATAACACGGCGTGACCCCATTTCTCTGTTAATTGTACTATTTTTATTACACGAGACCACTCGAGAAACGATCTTTTTCACCGATTGTGGTTAGGTTCTAACTTTTCGTTTCACCCCATTCCACTTCCATTCTCCTCGAGAACGAAAAAGTTAATCGTGCAACGCTGTCATACCAATCCTTTAAATTGGAAACAAAAATGAAGGGAACGAAATGTGGAAATATAATAATAATATAAAGAGAAAAAAAGATCGGAGAAAGGAAAATTTGCTAATCATACATTCGAATCTAACGCATGGCATGTGTGATGGATTGGAATATAAATAAAAAAAAAGATTAAAAAAGAAAAAAAGAACAAAAGTTTCATTTAAATTGGTTTCTGGTTGTGATTTTCGCGACGTGATTTTATTAATTTTGACATCTTTGAAACTGATATTCAAGTCCCATGGTAAAAATATGTATATTTTCTACTATATTTATCTCGATGAATCAGAGGGTGCAATTTTAAATTTTTGTCAAGGATTTTTGTTACGTTTCATAGTATTAATTTTCAGTGTAAATTGTTATTTTATAATCCTTCCGGGTGAAGTTTGTTATAGAGTTTAACAGGATCCTGTTAATATATTTTTTCATGTTCAAAAAATAAATGGAATTTATTTTTGTAACGTATTAAATTTTTTAAAATATATTTTATTGGTCTGTTTAATTGAAATATATATAAATGATACTCTTGAAGAGTATCAATTATTATTTTATCGATTATTCATTATTCTTATATATGTATATATCGAAGTTATCACGATAGAATAAAGATATGAATAAAAGATAATCTCATTCATTTTTTATATTTAATAATTTTATCATAAAAACTAATTCAAATCGAAAATGTGAAATATATTATGTGATTTAATTGAATAATTATATAAATTGTTATGTTAAAAACGATATGTGTGTGTGTGTGTGTGTGTGTGTACATATGTATATATATGTGTATGTATGTATATATGTATATATGTGTATGTATGTATATATGTATATATCTATCTGGATACACATACGAAATATATATATAATAATTGTAACATCGAACAAATATTTCAAAAATCAACGAATGGATTATTTCGAAATCCAATCTCAAGACTCAATATACTCAATATAAAATAGAATAAAAATACAATGATTACAAGAAAATGTTTGCCTATGCTCTTACCTTGAAACGAAGTGAATAAATTTTACATCCTACATCTCGTCCGCACGATATCAAGTTTTCAATCACATGAAATTGTTAAGAATCACATCACACATGTTTCACTCGAATATATAAATATTTATTGAACAAAACACTTAATTAATATTAAATACAAAAATGAGAAAAGAGTCACTTCAAATTGTCACGCGTCGCCATGATGAACTGAACCTATATGGTGTGTCCCTCTATGAAACTAATTTTCATAGTCGATAATACAGAGAGACGTTGTTATTCTCTAAGACATATTACTCTTGTCTAGAAATATTACTAGATGATATAAAATATAATATTTACGTAAATATTACAATATTATAATAAATATTCATTGTAGATGATACAATATTTATGGAAAAAGATGAAAATAATAATAATAAGAAATGCATGCTGGTGTATCGTTATTATTAATATCAGGATTATTTACCGATCGAAAAGATGTGTATCACGTATATCACCTGTAATTGAAACACGCACGATTTTCAACGTTAAATCCTATCGACAATTCGAGAAAACCAGGCATTAATAGGTACTTGTACGGATCAACAATGTAATCGATTTTCATACTGGGTCGGTGATTTAATCGATAGTATCGCCTACATGCCGATTACTGCATTAACAAACACGATTACCTCGCGTCGACAATTAATGTTTGATCAGTCTACGTCCTTTTAAACCGTTTCGTTCATTGTACGTTAAAATCATCGCGAAAGGATCGGATTTTCCCAGTTATCGATTCTCCCTGATGCGAATCGTGTAAAACCTCCTCCCCCCCTAGGAATTGTAAGTGGATACAATGTCGAAGCTCGGTGATATCCCAAAACGAAACGACATACCATTCGATGTTTCGCGCGTGTGTGCGTTCACATTGAAAGAAATAACACGATGTTTATTTTCAAAAATACGGAATTTCGCAGGAAATTGCGATACCGAGCAGATTAAAAGTAATTACAGATATCGTGAACGATGTAAAATTTCGACTGAAATTGAATTGAATTCTACGTTGTGATATTGTATTTTGCGAAGAAAATGGAAATTTGTTCCGGCATTCTATTTCATTCTCGAATCATCACCGCAAAACCGCAAAAGAAAATAAAATGAAACATTCGATAAAAATTAATCTCGAATGATCCCTATCTTCTTCATTATATATATAACAATTTTTCCTAAAATTATATTATATATCTCGCGTTCCTTAATCTTACCCCTTTCTCAGGGGTTAATTCAAAAACATGTTGGTATAATATACATCCAATGTAATAAATTAATTTCACACGGCATAATGTACACGACACGCGTGAACAATAAACCAGATCCATGGCTCAAAAACCGCCCACCCGTCGCGAGAGCGATAATATAAACCGTAGCTTCCTTCAAACACCTCCTCCCCTATTTTCCACTCTCTATACCGGCGTAACAATCGAACATTGTTCCCTTTGTTCCCATTCGAAGTGTAATGCAGCAGGATTCGAAGCAATTTTTCACTATCTCGCCGACGAGTAAATTAAAATCACCACCGCGGCATAAAACGGTGCGGTCATCCCCGGCCTCGATTCCTCGACAACCCCTCGAAAACATTTGTCGCCGGGTCGAGAACCTCCCTTTGGATACGTGTACACTACCGGTTTTCATCCAAAATGTTAAATGGCTCGTAAGTTTGGGCCCGTTGCCATTTTCAATATTCTCTGAATCGAGGATATATATATATACCGAAAAACAATAATTAATACAGGAGAGCCATCGATTAATCATTCTTTCTTCGTCTCGTCCCCCTGTCAACGACAAATTTTACGCCCTTCGCGAGAATTATCGCGTTTCATCGATTTTATCATCGTTTCACAGGGTGTGTTGGATATATTTGTGAGAGCTTCTATTTCACTTACACGGGCACGGTTTTGATCGTGGAAACAGAATTTTCGAATGGTCGGTTTTGTACGTTTCATTATTTTCGATTCGAGGCAGAGTTTTTTGGGGTCGCGGCCGATTTTTATCGTGTCCTTTTATTCGCAGCCTTTGTCCAGCCGCGTTTTTCTGAAAATAAGTGATTAAATACGACTGTTTTTTTTTCTTCTTTTTTTTGGGGGGGGGGGAGAATCTTTTGAAATCGTGAATTTGCTCAATGGAAGTTTGTAGGTTAATTCTTGCTGATAACGTTTGAAAACGAAACGATCATTTACAACATTTTAAAACAGACTAATGTTAATGTCTTTATATGTATTTTTGATTAGTTTTCAAAAATTCAATTTAAAAAAAGAAGAGTTAAGAATAATTGTTATTACTTATACAAATATGAATTATAAAATAACATAAATACAGCATTGTAATAAAGAAAACGAGTTTAACGAACCAACAGTAGAATATATCTTTTTTTAGTGAACGAACAAATTCACATCTATTTCAACAAGAGCCAAGAAAATGATAAACTCGAATAAAATTTAGAGAGCAAAGTAAAATAAGGATGTATATTTTCCAAAAATCGATCGATAATCGATAACTGAAAACAGCCCCGTGAAAGATTCAATCAACCCTATAACATCATTATTACTGTCCAAGAGGAATATATCCAAGTGGAGGGGTAGTTTCGCTCGGTCGCACCCTAACCTCTATTAGGATCGTTCGTTCCAGATTCCTGCGATCGACAATCGCATAGACGCACCCTGCTCAATGAGCACGTACACCTCGGATCGATTCCCACACGTATTATTAACACAGGTAGGAAATGGTGGTGCAGGAAACTTGGTGCGTTTTAACGTTTGCGGGCCACGTGAACAAATAGCCGGCGCATTAAAACACGTTTGCATATTCATAAGCGAAGGAACGCACTTAAGCGAGTTAACGACTCAACGAGCGGCTGAATATTCTTGACAGCCACCCAGTTGCGTTTTAATTAACGTTGCGAACCGTTGTTGACTACTGGCCATCCGTTATGCGTGCAAATTATTGATCCTGCACGGTTGGACCGCGAATCGTTCATGTTTTCACGCGTAACACGAGGCTGTTAATGTGAATCGAGAGGCGGTGATAAAAATGACCATTGTTCAACGTTGTTTCGGTAAAGAGATATTGTTCAAAAATTTCAATTATTTTTTTTTTATTTAATTTAAGTTTCAATCGTCTGCTATAGATATATCTGTGGTTTAGTTAGTTAATTATAATGTTTCGTATTATAATATTTGTTGGAAGATGATAGTAAAAATGATCGATGATTTGTATTTTTAAAAAGGCAGAAGGATATTGTTCATTATCTTGAATTTTTTTTTATTAATATTTATTATATAATTGTTATAGATGTATTATTTATAGAACAGAAGATTATTTTTAATTTTTAATTTATAAATTTTTCAAATAAATTTCAAATAATATGGCTCGATGTATAACACGGATGTTATAATACAAATTGAAAAGTTTATAATAAAAATAACAATCATTTAATGCTATGAACTATTTATAAATTATAGAAGATTCAATTTGTGAGTATTTATAACCACGTTGTGTACATAGCGAATCGGTACAGAAGAAAGAAGACACTAGTTTTCATTTTATTGATCGGATATTAGAATTCCAATACTATCCGAACAATCGATCAAGAGGACGTAGTGAAACTTTTACGAGATGCACTCCAATCTATCTATTGCACAATGGCTTCGAAAATCTTCTTTAAAAAGATACCCTTCTTGCGATTCAATAAAATTGTACTTTGCGACTCGATAATATTATCACCACGATATATAAAATCCCATTTGAATTTTTTTATTAAGAAATTTTAATTTTAACAATATCATTTAAATAAATTTCAATTTTCTTTATTAAAATATTCGTATCGTATTATATAACTTCTGTTACTGCAATTTTCTAAAATGTAACGTTTATGTAACAAGAGATTAATGATACATATTAAATAAATTTATAATAAAAAAAAAACGATTACGATAAAATATAGAAAATTGTTCTTGCAAAAAATATCAGATACGAAATTGGCACAAGTGATAATTCGCTTAACATCATATTTCAAACATGATGTTACATTCACGTCTTTCGTTCTTGTCTGCATGATAAGTAGAGAAGCGTTCTATCAGGTAATTAATTGCGCATAATAGCCATCGATTAATCGGTCATTCTCGTCTATCGCTGACCTGAAATCCGTCATTGTCGGCGTTCCGTGACAAATCGGCTGTATCGTCTGAGAATACCGCCTTGTCAAAGAGATAGGAATTTAAAATAGATAACCGCAGTAAAAATAATCGAAATCTTGAAATAGTATTATCTTTTCTCAAAGATAATTGCAATATAAATTTTGTTTAAAATAGAATAAATAAATATTTCCAACAGCTCGAAATTCCTTTGCAAATATCAAAATGATGCGACTTGATAGATATATTTCTAAATGTTTCTATTTATAAATGAAATGTTATTTCCTATTTCGATAAATTTTTCCACGAAATTGTTAATTCACTATCTTCTCAAATTGAATATTCACTCATACATGGTTTTCCCACGAGCTTCGGCCATGATAGTGGAAAAGGCAATACAATTTCCGATGAAAAAAACCAGGAAACGAAATTTCCACCCTTTGGTCTCATAAATAGTCAATTTGGTAGTATTTGACATGCCATTGACACGTTTCAATATTCAGCCGATGGATACACGATATCGAATTTGTTATCGTGTTTTGGATACGTTTCGTTTTTTCCCTCGATAGAGAAAAAAAAAAGAGAGAGAGAGAAAGAGAGATTAGTCTCAACTACACGAGTGTCAAATTATTGTAAATAGTTGCACGGTATGATTCTCGTGTTTTTCTAATATTTAGAAAGTACATCATTCAAAATAACCATTATAAAAGTTAATTGAAGTTTTTGAAATGACAGAAAAATTGCGTTCATACGTTTTCATTAAATGACTGATACATAAAACGTAATGAAGTTTTTTTCAATATTTTTTTTTTTTGTTTAAATAATATTTTCGGAGAAAATATATTTTCACTCGATTCAACTTTTATTTGTATAGATAAATAAGATAAAATAAAGCAATGAGTAATTAAGGATGATTAAAATTGAAGCAAATAAGAGTTGACACATATTATTTAAAATGACAAAAAAAAAAAACTCTGTAATTAATGTTATTTATAAAAAAATTTCTTGTTAATTTTTTAAAATTTATAAATTAATATCAAATAAGGATAAGTATTATTTTTTTTTATTGAAACTACATTTTTTAAACATTATTATAGAATGACGAATAATGTTATTACATTACTTTTTTTTATTATGTTACTACATTAGAATTCTTTCTTAGCAATGTATGCAAATGATAAAAGGGATAGAACGAATAAAAAATGTAAATTAATACGTCTAATTGTCATTAACAAAGTATCTTGACCGTATTACGTTACACTTAGTCTCTATTCGCCTATAGTCTTATTAAGGAAAATTATACACATGCCACACGAAGTATAGAGAGACCGGTAGACTTCAGAGCGGCCCGGTTAATTGCTACAATTACGTTTGATTAATGACTCTAATTGCACTTTCTTTTCCATTTTTTTTTCCACCTCTTTTTCTATTCTTCTTTTATTCAATCCTGTAACGAGCCACGATATCGTTAGCCAACGTGAATCAACGCGGTCACCCGAATGAATAACGAAAATTAATATTCGACGGTAATATGAAAGATTTATTCATTTCGTGTAATGCAGATGTTTACGACACGAACGTGTATACAGGCTGCATGCATGTTGTTGAGTTTAGAACTTTGGTTTAATGTTAGAAGTCATTTACTCGGATATAATTATTAGCACAGTTCTCTTGAAACATGGTATATTTAATTGAAAATAACTTCAGATGATTCCGTCTAATTTTCTAAATTAGTTACACGCAATGTTAATAATTATTATACGTTTATAAAAATTAATATCACCGTATAAGGCACAACGTATAGAAAATTGTTCGCAAATTTTAAAGAATTAAAATTTGTAAATGCAAAACGAATAAGATAAGAAGGTTAAATTCTTATAAGTATTGGGTGGTCTTTGGAAGAATTTTAGAAGATACATTTTAATTGTGCAATCTCAAAAGATTGAAGATGGCAATTAAGGGCGCCAAGGTTTTGACAAATGAGATAATTACTGAGTAATATTTAGTATTTAATAACAGGGTAATGATGAATTAATTGAGATATTCTTAGAATTCTAACACAACTATTCTGCTTCTTCTTATTCTCTACCTAAATCTAATTTCAATTTTCAGGAGAATAAATATCATTACAAGATTAAATTTTTTTTCAATAAATGAAGATGAACTTCCAAATTTCAAAATCAAATCTTTTTTTTTTTTTTTTTTTTTACAATTATAAGCTAACCAAAGATAAAAGAAAAATTGTACTCGTCAAAAATGAAGTTTTATCATCATGATCAATAAAAAATTCTTCTCGTCACTTGCTATTCAGATAGTATTCAGATCATTTACCTGGGAAAATCAAAGATAACAATTTCGATTGGACACAAAATTTTATCGATAACTTTCCACACGATAGTTAAAGCCAGACGATTTGACGCGAACTCCAGTCACGCTCTCCTCTCGTCATATGATGTACCTGACTTTCGGCTCGTCTTTGTCATTACAGTGACAATGACAGATGCGGAGGCAGTGGCAGGTGGAATTGCTCAGTTACCATGCGACGTGGAACCTCCAGTCCCCGGGGACAAGCTGCATCTAGTTATTTGGTACAAGGAGGAAGCAGACGCACCGATATACAGGTAAATTTCATTCCTTACTCCCATTTTCGTTTCGCATTTTTATTCGCATTGCTCGAGCAAAAATGAAGAAAATAGCAAAAATATGTGTACTTTTTAAATAATTTCAAGGAATTTTGATTTCTATCTTACATGTAGTTTTGTATTTTGATTTGAAAATTAGAAATTAATAATTTTTTTTTTTAATGAAATATTTTTTTAATAATGAAGATATACCTAAGGATTAGAAGAAGAAAATTTGTAATGACAACCAATAGAATTTAGAAATATTATAAAAATTCAATGTATTGTTAAATCTATTTTATTAAACTTCTCTTTTTTTTTTTAATTATACGTATATATATTTTTAAATGCATTTCAAATATTAATTATATCCTTGGTTTTTATAAAACTTTACAAATTTATTAATTATTTTTTGTTGATGTTACATCTTTGAGTTTTAAAGAGAATTTTCCCTCTCTTTAAATATTTTATAAAGTAAAGTTCTCCTTCTGAGCCATGAAAAAAGTATGAAAATCATAAAGTCAATAAAAATAGATTTATCATACTTTTTATGCAGTAATAAAATACAGCAGTAGAAACATAAACATAAAACAAATTTTCAAAATATACATATACGAATATATGTATACCATACATTGTTTCTAAGCTTCTAAATAAATCAAAATACCGTTTAATTTATATTTTTATAGAAATTGGAATATTTTCTAGCAAATATATATTTTCTGTATACAAATTGATGTTACAAATATTATAATTCTAAACAATTTCTCTAATTAAAATGTACATACGTCGCTTCATGATCGTTAAACTGCGAAATAGCAATTGAAACAAGCCTTGTACTTGAAACCAATTAAGTTGCCCTCGTAACAAGTCTTAATTAAAGAAGTTGTGTGCACTGTAGCCTATAAGAAGTCAATCAACTGTGTTCAAGGTTACTAAGTAATACACTTTCTACTTTTCATCCTCTATCTCCATTCAATCTCCATTCAACCAAATTTTTAGATAAATTTTTAGAAAAAATTAACTATTTTTTCTCACCACTCCTCCCGTGGAAAGAATTTTTCTTCTTTCAACCTATCATCAATACAATTGCCAGAAAATGATTTCATTGTGCAAAGAGAAGGAAGGAAGTGTTTAGAGAAGTGGAAGAAAAAGAAATTAGGAACAAATAACAGGGTGTTACATTGTATTATAGAATAGAGTACCCGTCATTTGTTCTTCCGCTTTCAATTTTCGTCCATTTTCTTCCACCGTTACTTTTCCTCCGCTCTTTTTATAACGAGATCTCTTCCCGCTAAGATACAACGAGAGCTCGATAACAGATAACCGTAATCATCGTTCAAGAAACAAAAAAAAAAATATATATATATACATAAATAAAAATTACACAAGACTTCAAGAAACGTGAAATAAATTCTTCGAATAATCCAACAGTTCTCGAAATTTAATTTAAATCTTTATTAAGATGAAACGAGGCAAAGTGATGAGAGCTAACGACGACGAAGAGGCAAAAGCAAGAGAATGCAAACGGATAAATAAATGGATGAGATTGGCAACGTTTCAGAGATTAAAATACCCTGGGACTGGAAACGAATTTATGGAAAATAATCCCGTTTTTGGAACGGGAGAGAAACGTTAAAACATCAACGATTATTTCACGGGATGTTTCGTAAAATGAGACGAAAAGATATGACGAACGTGAAACGAGATCAAAGTTTCGTCTCATTATGCGTGTGGCGTGCTCGAAATTATCAGATACAAGATCTTCAAGTGACTTCCACCGATTTCTTCACGGTACACCGTGCTCCTCCTCCTCAACTTTCTCAAAATATTTGCTCGCGGTAAATAATTCTCCTCGCTTCCTCACTCGGGGACATTGAATTGAGTAGCGTTCAAATCGTTCCTTTCCAATGCAAGTCTCGAAAATATTTAGAGAGTTATTATACGTGAGACGTTTTTTAAAGCATATTTTAACATTCACACATCTTTTTTTCTATTTATCTCTCACCTATGTTATGTGTGTACGTTTTATAAAAAAACTCAAAGTAACTATTAATCTCGTAAAAACACAACAATCAATCAAAATTAATACCTTGATTTTCTCGTAGAAATTTTAAATATATCATACAATAACAAGTCTCACGATATCCTCCAATAATTTCAATAATTTTCTCCTCGCCTGTAAACAGCGCGTATACACATAGGTTGTCACGCATTGAAACGAGCGGAGAAAATCTCGGGTCGAAAGTGGAACGAAGAAAAGCCGTTCACACGGGACGCTGACAGAATGAAACGTTCAGGGACGAGAGTATAAACGTCCTCCGAGGACCGGTTCGAAGATCCAGACCCGTGGGGCGTCGTGTCGGCCGCAAACCTCATCTTGCCCTGCGGCCTTTTATACGGGACGAAAAGATTCGAGAACACACCTGTCCAAATGCACCGTGGATAATCGAGTTGGACTCGTAATTCGCGCCATCGAACCATGCTGTATCGATTTCACGACACGAGTATCGGTCGTTTTTCTTTGCAGACCTGCCCGTGTTCCTCTTATTTCTCTTCATTCGTTTCTTTTCTTCCAATCGTTCTTGTTACGACATGGTATGGAATTTGAGGCAAGGAAGCGAGGTTTTGATTTTTTTTTTTTTTTTTTCTAATGGATTTGTTAAAACAGATTTATGTGATGGATGTGTGGAAGGTTTGATTTATGACAGATAATCGTTTGATCTTCTGTGTAGAATATGTATAGATTATGTTACAGTTACGTTATGGGGAAGAGAGTTAATGGAAAGATTAAAGTAGTTTATTATGTGAAAGTTTCGGTGAATGTCTCAATATTGCGAGAGAAGGAATATGAGATTTCAGCGGTCAGATTTTTCTTTATATTCTTTTTAGAATGACAAGTTTCAACAAATTAATTCAATATAGTGTGATTCATTGTAAATTCTAACGATCGAAAAACAATTTGTAAATTTATTGTATATTTATATTATAAAAAAAAAACTTTGTTTAAGAAACAAAATTAATAAAAATTATCCCAGTAAGTAAATTATCGACACACAATTGTGAATAATACAAAAATACAAGAGAGCATTAAACGAACGAAATTTCAAACTGCCAATAAATAATTATTCGACGTCTACGCTTCCACCAGTTTCCAATCTCAATTAAATTGCTCGCGTAAAAAATCAAAATAATCGATGAAGTAATGTTCAAAATTAATTAATTCGATTGAAACGTTCGAGACCTTTTCGTTTCAAACACGGAATTGCAAAATTTCGACATTTTCGACGGGAGGGGGGGCTAATATTTTCGCGGGGGAGAGGTTTTTTAATCACCAACGATCGACAAATATTTGCCCGGATGTTTTCATCGAAACCCGGATGATATTTTCGTGCGTTTTAAACGGCTTTCGGGTCAGATCGATTTTGTTGTAATAACGCGATAGGGTAAATAAGGGACAGCCTGTCGGGTAAAAACATGATAGTCATTTGAGATAGTCATTTAAAGCGAGCGTTCGACGTGTACCACATTTTTGGTTTTAGTTTGAAGGGAAAATTTACGAATTTCTTCATAAGATGCTCATCAAATTATGATTTATAAATAACAGTAACGAGAAAATAAAATATTTGGAAATTTTATTCGATTATTAAATATTTACTTCTTTTTTTTTTTTTTTTTTTTTTCGTTATCGTATAAAATCTCAACTAAACTATCTTTTAACTCGAATTTTACTTTTCTTCTGAAATTATTGAATATTAAATGGAAAGCTTCACTGTATTTTATATTTTAAAATTCGTTCCACCACAAATCAAAATAGACACAAAATCTATTCCTCTAATCTCTACACATGAAACGAATAACGCTCATAATTTGAATATAAAATATTTACAAATATCGAAATGCTAGGTAATCACTTCTAGGTAAATAAAATTAAGATACAATTGTTGAATCATTTTTTTTTTTTCCAAAGATCGGAATTTTTGTCGATACGAAACGACAACACGTTTGTTCAACGCGTCATCCTTTGGAGAGGATGCAGTTCGCGAGAGGCAGAACTTGCGACAGGACGCTTGTCAAATGAGCAGATTTATTAGTAACAATAAACCAGCGCGCGCGGATACGCGTGACGTATGGGCGTTATACAATGTACAGCACAATATGATTCAACTGTGTGCAGAACAATGTAGAATATGGCGGGCACGGTAGACGTTTCGTTTCGTGCGCCGCGATAAATTGGATCTAATGGGTCGTTGTGTTCTTTTCGATGGAAAGATATGGAACCGTGAAATGAGATGGTAGAATTACGCGAGCGCAAATTGAATTTTCGAATTGCGTGTATATATTATGACGATGTGCGGGGGTGTAGAATCCCGCTAGATGGTATTGGGTGGGGAATATTGGTGCGAGATATAAGCGGGAAAGTGCAAACCTGGGGGAACCTGGTGAAGTTACAGGTTTGCGGAATTGTAGAGAATTCGTAGAATTGTGAAACTGTGAAATTCGAGGATGAATTCGTATCGCAAAAGCGAGGTGCGATTGAATGAATTGTAGAAAATGGAAAGTTGGAACGTATACGTATATATGTTGACAATTTTGATAGTAAAATGTTAAATTGTAAAATTTGTGAAATTGTGCATTATTGATAATTCGTAGATCATCGTGGAAGATTGTAATAATGAGAAAACTGATAGGATGTTAAAATTTTAAAATTAGAGTGTTGTGTTAAAATTAGAGAAAACGTTTAAATTGAACATTGTAACAGGATGGAAATATGAAATTATGGAATGATAAAATTGCAAAGTAAAGGTATTGTTGAAATTTGAAATTCTGATATTGGAGAATTGTAAGACCGTAAGGCTGCAGGATTGTAGTACAAGGGAATTACAAATTAGGTTAATAGAATAAGAGAATTACAAATTAGCTTTGAAGAATTATAGAATTGCAAAATCCTAAAATAACATAGATGCTTGTAGCGTATGCAAATTAAGAACAAGAAAATATATGAAATCAAAATACCAATTAATAATAGAATATTGAATTGATTGCAGAATGAGAAAATTATGTAACGGAATAACAGGAATTACAACAGGATTGGAAAATTATTTCAATATTTTTACTGTAAAACTCGATACTACGACGAATAGAAAAATAAACGAAAATAAAATTTCGATACGCGAACATTTTTAAAAAAAACGTAAATTTGCAAAATTATAGAATTACGGAATATCAAATTATAAAAAACACGAATTAATACAAAAACATTATGTTTAATAAATATTTAAAATAGAAATTCTATTTACTTATAAATAGACAGAATTAAAAATTATTACATTAATCGTAAAAATTTAAATCCAACGAATAGATACGTATCCAAAATGAAATAGAGAATCTATATAAACATAAGATGTACGATAAATTTGTTATTCAAACTTCACTCAAAATGCGATAAGAAGGATTCGATCAAATATAAAAGTACATATTGAATCTTTCGATACGTGTTCTCCTCCCTTTCGCCCCCCCCTCTACACAAGATCCCTTATTCTCAGAAGTTGATATCACGATCGCAGTTTATGCATAGAAACTAGGAGAAGCAGAAATCCCATCTTTCTCGCTATCGTTACAGAGGATCGCGTCCTCATCTTTGCTTCACGTACTATTTCCGTTGCCGCGTCTACCGCATGGTCGTTCCACTTACGGTAGAACTTGAATCCAAGGATCGTGATCGCCCTTCTAAGTCTTTAAAATGTATGAACACGTTTCGAGTTGTAAAACAGAAATTACACGTATACAATTATGTTGGTGTTTGTAATTCTATCGACGAGGAATTGATAGCACGATTATCGTAAAATAATTATCTCAATTATCGTTCGATAATTATTTCAAACGTTACGTTTGAATCTTTTACTCGCAACTATAAGGGACAAGACAGAGTGGAATATACCACCATAACTCTTGTTTCCAGTGAACTCTTACACCGTGGATGTCGATCGAATGGTTGAAAGGGCAAAGAGCAATTCATTTTATGGACCTTGAAGATCGTCGGCAAGAACACTGCCGTGGAACATTTATGAAATTAAACGTGCCCTGCCGTAGAGTCGACAAGAAAGAGAGTTTGTGTGGGAAGAAAAGTGACGAGATGGATAAAATAGGAGAGTGTATGAAGTGAAATATTCGACGTTTTCCTTCCGATTTATCGCGTTAAACGATACCTGCGTCGTATTTTTGATTTTGAATATTGTGCGCTATGCAACGTTGCAACAAATTTTAACAAACAAGTAAATAACATCTAAATGAATATCAGGAATATTTTTCAAATTGTTAAAAAGTACATGTGTAAAAAAAGGAATACAAAAGCTGAGCTCCAAAATTTTGCTAAATGTTAAATGTTTTTCCAATTTTAAAAAATGATCACAATAATTGCAAATATGAAATATAAAATTGTATATAATATGCAAATATTGCAAATATAAAATTATAAAATATACAGTACTTGTAACACGATTCAAACCAAATACCTGTCACACATATTCTTTAAACAAGAATGATGGTATAATAATAAAACCGACTTTGTAAAAGTCAGAAAAAAAATATTACTATTTCTCCAGTACTACTACTACTACTACTACGACAATCGCATTACCTCGCGTCCAACTTTACTATACGGGTATAGCTTTTATTAAAACTACGGCGAAAAGTCGGCCCTATTTTCACGAGAACGGTTGTATTTCGGCGGAAAGGCGAGTTTCTCCCGCGAGTTTATTTTACTGGCGCGCGAGGCGTGAGTGCGGTTTCCGGCCGGGGGAATTTTTATCCTCCCTCAGGTGGGGGAGGGGAGGATGAAATAAAGAGCCCTCGCTCAACTTATATCGACGCGTTGCGCTTTTATTCCGCTTCGCCCCGCGGCTTTGGACACGCGAGCAACGTTTGGACAGAGGGGCAAAGAGATTCCGAGATGAATTTCCGCCGTTTAACACTCGTCGAGTGGCTCTCGCGCGGAGACTTGCGGCTTTTTTGTGAATTTTTACTTCGCTCCCCTATTCGGCTCTTGATTCCTCTTTTCCCCTCCATCTCTTCTCCCCCGATTCTTTTTTCCTTTTTTTCGTTTTTCCCTTTTTGACGTTTTCGTAATATGTCGTTGTTGATGGCGGTTGCGAGCTATTTGCGCGATAATCGAACGCGCTTCGAGGGGGAGAGGAAAATGGAAGGTTATACGAAGGCAAGGTGTAAAGGTGGTTATATACGTAGATGTGACGCAATTTAGACGTGGCTCTTTCGTGGAACGGTGATCGAAGCATTGATATTTATAGTTTTAATAAAGAAATCGTATCGTGGAGGTAGATGTTAATATATTTTGGTACAATAAATAATATTAAATTAATATCTTGTATAAATGTAAAAGTTGTATGTTCAACGTGAGATTTTTATTTTGTTTTCTTGGAAATAAAATCTTAAAAGATTTTCTTTCTTAGATCACTTTTTGGAAGAGGAAAATTTATTTTCAAATGGAATTATCACAAAAATTGTTTTTAAATGTTGTATTATTTTATCTATCTCTTATTTTTCTAAATTTTAAATAATCTATAATTTAATATTTAAACGTTGAACGATATTAAGAAAATTTATATAGACAGTGAGCTTCATCCCACAAGAAAAATATTTACAAACTCGTTAAAAATCGAGTTAACACAGTTTTTCCATTCGAAATATTCTTCTCCACTTCTAGAGGACTAAAAAGAAACTCCACTGATTCCAATTCGATTCAGTATGAACAGCGAATGTTATTAATTCTATCGAATTAGCGTTGCTAACGAAGTTAACCCGCTTCGATGCGAAGTCCGCGGAATTACCAAAGCCCGATTGAAATTAACCGAGTATCCAAATTCGATTTTTATTAAATCCAGTTCGTTCGATGTCGTGCCGACTAATCTCACCGTGCAAACTAATTACTTCGGTGTTACGCGTTAAAGTTCACGGTTAATTACATCCTAGCTGTCAAACGACCACTCAATCGGAAATCGCAACCGAAAAAAGTGCTCGATTAATATCGTTTCTTTTTTATAATTAGTTTGTTGAATGAGATATTGCGTAACTGAACAGAAAATCTGATGCAAATTCAAGTAATTTCTAAGTATAAAAAAAAAAAAGGAAAATATTCCACACAATTGAATTATACAATAATACTTGATTTATAGCTAAAAAGTTTAATGAAATTTAAAATAGATCTTTTTCTTCGATATTCTATTGTGTGTTAAATTGTAAATAATATTTCTAATAAAATATATTAATTTTTTTAACATTTCATTTTCTATTGTAAAATAAAAAATCTCCAGATAATGAAAACTTTCTTATATTTACTGTTGTCTCTTTCCTATACAAAATTTCATTTATACTCATCGCGAGAGCAAGAAAAAACTCGTCAAGAAAAGAAGGAAAAAGTATATAAATAAAAAATGTAAATAATCATGGAAGAAATTTCTTCAATCTAGAAGAAACTAGAAGTGATAAGGGATGATAACTGCTTTGATCTCTTTAAGATCGTCCCATACACGATCGATAGTCCCATGAATTTATTTAGTCTGGTAGAAGCAGTAATAGAGTAATAAAAGTATCTTTGCGTAGAAACTAAATAGTATTATGAAGCGAAGATACTCAAATATTTCACATGACTTCTCTTCGTTCCACGACATATTCCACGATTGATCGTTTCACGAGAGTTTAGCACAGGCAATATGAAAGTTTCGATGTCCTTGCTCTTCTTTTTTTTTTCCTCTCTTCTTCTTCTTCTTCTTCTTCTTCTTCTTCTTCTTCCATTTCCACTTCTTCTGCTCACTCGAATCTCGAAGAATACTTTCGTGTCCATCCACCATGGAATAAGGTTAGGCTTCGTTTGTGCGCTTCTCGAGCAAGTTAGAAATTTCTGTGTTGAAATTTTCTTTACCAAAATCTTTGAATTTTTTTTATTATTTAATTTATTTTTTTTTTCGTAGATACATATTGTATTTATAGAATAAATATTATTAAAATTATTTAATAAACTTGTATGATAATTTGATCTTTTCATTGTATAATAATAGCAATTTGTCATAACAATGTGATTTACTTTCTATATTTGCAATCGTGGTTAAGTTGAAATTGTTAGGAGAAAGTGAAGGAAGTGAAAAGGAGCAAACAAATCTCATTATGTTGCCTCTCTATTTTTTTCCTCTATCGATAAACAAGCAGGAATTACAATTCATCTCAATCATATGAATCATCATGTATGATGTGTCCAATAAATACTGTCGTAAGTTGATTTATGTCCTCGAAATGAATTATTCAATCCATCGTCCACAGTAATAGCATTTCCTTAATGTATAAATGCATTTCGTTTGATTCCAGATTGCATCAGCGTTAGATTTAACGCTTTTCCTTCAAAAATCGATCATAATAAATCTTTTCTTCTTCGCATCTTTTATTTCGATGGACAAACGATCAATATTTAATTTATTCACTCGCGTATAAGTTTTTTGCACGCGAATTTACACGAAATTCTTCAGCCACTATAATACATGTCACGACCATTATTGTCCTGCCATTCATCTTTCACTCATTCATTGCAGATCTATTAATGGCCTATGATACAATGAATACGTTTCAAGTAATAAATATGGCATAATTAATGATTTTATTATGCATTTCATTATCATATTTCAATGTTTCAAAAATTAATTTAGAATACAATATTAATATTTATCAATTTAGCTCGATTTTTTAAAAAATTCTCGATTAAATGAAATTACACATACGTATTAAATTCATAGTTGCAATGTAAAACGACACGCTCTAATATACGTTCAGAGACAAAGTTCATGATGAAAAAAACGTTTCAACATAAGTTTTTCCACTTCTGTCTTTTCTTTCTTCGAAACCGTCCTAGAACACGAGCCAAAACGCTCGAAAATGTTTGCTCGCCGGGCTAATAAACTTGCCGCGCGTGTATGAAGCGAGCCAATGATCATGAAGAACAGTTTTATTGGGAAAATTGACACGGGCCTCTGCTCGAAATACCTCGAATTCCTGTTTTCGCGTGACTACGTTGAAAAGCTACGAGAAATATTCGATGTAATCGGAGCATGGAATCGCATTGTTATCGCTCGCTGACATTACGTATTCTATCGGTATTTTTACACTGTTTTTTTTTTTTTTTTTTTTTTTTTTTAACCGATAGAATATTTGAATTTTTGATCGTGACAAGATTCGTTGATTCGACAATGATTACTCGGTGAGATACTTACTGATAAATATATTTTACCGATTGTGAAAATGATTCGAATGAAATATATTTGATGATATGTAGATAAGGAGGAATCATTTTCGAAAAAAATTCATTTTTACGATATGCAATGTAAAAAAAGAATTTGGATATTATTGTATAACATTTGTCGATGGATAGAGAATTGTGTACATATCGTATATATAATGATAATTTGATGTACAATTTTAATGTATTTAATAATAATATATCATGATGATATAATGATACAATGTTACATTTTTATTCGCATAATATTTAATTTTTTTCGTACCATAATTAATCAGAGATACTGAAAACAAAGATATGGAAGTCTGCATATTATATTTATTAGTTACTAATAAAAATATCTGTAAATATTTTTTGTAATCATTGTATATGTTTCTATAATAAAAATTTTTATAATTATATAAATTGGAATTATATAAATTAATAGTAATAATTCCAATATGTGTAAAAGTAATGTAATACAAAATTTAAAATAAATTCAAAGTGAAGTTATTTTCAGAGATGCGTTTATATGTTAATTGAATATATTATTTCAGCGATTCCATCCAATGATCGAGAGATTTTGTTCGTGAGGAAATTATTTCAAGTTTCAATGAATTTTGAAATATTGAATTGTAGAAATATGTTATGCGATGGGAACAATTGCACATCACTCTGTATTTTAATATAATGTTTGCCAATATGTACGAATACTGCAAATGCTGCCTTTAAAATGATAAACGCGTCCTCTTGGAAACAGGAATTACAGAAAACATGGATAGAAATTGCCAAAGTGATGATTGTAATAATGCGTTTCTTTTGAAAGCGAATTGGATTTTTGATGGATTGAAAATTAATATATCTAACAGAAAATATAACGTTATATTCATAATTCCACTTAAATTCGCTTATTCTTTGCAACTTCGTTCAACAATTATAGATACACATTCTATAAGCCAATTTTACAGCTAAATTTTCTTTTCCATAACAAAAATTTCAATATTTGTATTATATTCTTTATGTCTTGTGAAAAAATTTGAAAATTCTTATCAATATAAAAATTTCTAAGAATAAATTAATTTATATTATTAATTCTTATTCCCATTTGAATATTTAATATATAGATTTGAAATTTCCTATGGAACGAAGAAATTAAAAATTTTTCATTTATATCGACGATAGCAATCAAGATTGACATTCTACACCATTTATATTGTTCTATCTCTTTCACTGTTCAATGTTCAAAATTTGAAAAATTCCTTTCCACGTACACGTATATTGCGATCAAAAATATATTTTCCATAAAACGAGAAGATAAAAATTTTTATAAAAGAAACATTGTATTTACCAATTCATCAAATCACGTTATTCTTCATTCTACAATTCTTCTATATATATATATCAAAAATATAAAACAAGAGAGTATAGAAAAAAAAAATTATGACATATTTCCAACAAGATATAATATTTCCCAAGAAATCATTCAGAAGTATTGTTTCGATTCAACTAACTATTGAAACTCATTGTCTTCTTAATCCACCCCTTTGCCATTTTTACTATCGCTCACTGTATACATTCGTTTATTTACAGTTTCGACACGAGGGGTCGAAGCAACCTGGAACAAGGGAAACACTGGCAGGATATCAGCCTCGAAAATCGTGCCTTCTTCAGATATTCAGAACACCCCGCGAAACTCATTCTCGAGAAAGTCGGTGAGAGCGATGCCGCCGTTTACAGATGCAGGGTCGATTTCAAGCAATCCCCCACCAGGAACAGCAAAGTGAATCTCACGGTTATCAGTAAGTTTTCTTTCATATGTTTTATATTCATGATTTTTCTTTATCTTCCTTTTCCTCTCTTTAAATTTGCAATAATTTATAATATTAATATTCTATAATGTGCAAATTTATTTATATGTGATGTTATAATTAAATTGATTGATTTTTAATAGAAATAAAATAATGAAATTTAATATTGCAGAAATATTCAAACAGTTGATAATATTGTTAAATAATGATAGAATTAATTGAATATAAATTTAGCCTGTTAATATAAATATACTAAAATAATTTAATAATATTTCCAATGAACAAATATATGGAACAATAATTTTTAACACACTGTGATGTTCAAATATTTAATTGTAATAATAATTATTATATCTTTTCTTTTTTCTTGAGAAATG
This sequence comes from Apis florea, assembly GCF_048593485.1. Taxonomy (NCBI): domain Eukaryota; kingdom Metazoa; phylum Arthropoda; class Insecta; order Hymenoptera; family Apidae; genus Apis; species Apis florea. Next base: position 9,285,666 of record NW_028256565.1, read on the forward strand.
ATTTAAACATGAAATATCAAAGTAATCGAAATTGTAGAAATAATGTTGATTTTTAATTTATACAATGTTCATGTTGTTACTTTTTTTTGAGAATTTTTGATGTTTCGATGATATTCAGTTTCGAAATGATTCCTTATTTATTTTTTCTTCTTCTCCGTTAATTGTTCTTCGAATTGTAATTTTTTTCTTGAAACAGATCCCTCATTATATAACCTTTTTCTGTTTCACCTTACGACTTTTCCTTTATCGGCTATTTCTTAAGTTAAACTCCTTTGAACCCTTTCCCCTTGCATCCTCGACCGGATACGTATTTCGTCCGTCCCTTGTGTCTGTCCGTTTCATTCTCCATTAATCTTCTCGTCCTTCCATTTCCTCTGCTTTGAGTCACCTGCATCCATTACTTCCTCTTGACACGGTAATGCAATATCTTCGAGCTTTGTCTTTGCTCGAACTTGTTTATTACGCTTCCTTTTTTCCTACCATTTGTTTGCGTATCCATCTCCTTCTTCCATTTTTCATCTTATCACTGACAATTCTTTTTCAGTTTTTGACTTCCATCTCATTACACACACACAGATTTTGTAATTTTTATCTTGTATAATATCAACATTTACGATTATCTTCTATTCCATCTTTAATATCTTTTTTCCCTCTAAATATATTTTTCATGATTCTCATTTATTTTCGAATTAAAAAATTTTTCACATGTGTTCGTGAATTTTGTCATACATCTATACATCCTCCTCTTGTTTCTTTCCTTTGCAATTTAGTTTTTTAATACGAATGATACGGGCAGTTGGAATGTTATTACAGAAACATAAAAAGAAAATTAAAAAAAAGAAAAAAAAAAAAGCAGAGTCATTCGTATCTGTGTCACTAGTACAACCACTTTTCTTGATAAATTTCTAAGTTTTCCTCTTTTCCTCTTTCTCTCCTTTTTTTTCCCTCTTTGTCTCTTTTTCTTCCTTTTAACAATTACACGCTTCTCTCTTGAATAAATAAAATAATATATATAAACTAAATTTTTAAAATTATATTTCTTCTTTTTGTTTTAATCTTCATTACGTTATATCGATTTTTTCTGTTTCTTAATTTTCTTTCGTATGTTAAATGTTATTTCTTTTTTTACCTTGTGATATAATGGATTCTAATTTTATAGAGTTTATCCCTTCTATTTTCTTTTTTTAAGATGAAAGAGAATTTAATTTACTTACTTTTTTCTAATAATTTATAATTTTTTTTTCTTTATTTTATTTATTTTACTCATATTTTTGGAACAAATGCAATTTTCTTTGCTGATCCTTTTTTCGTATAATAATGCCTTTCTATGTTATACCTTAATATTTCACAAAGTAATAATTCTATTCTTCTTTGTTTCTTTCTCTTGAAATCAAGGAAATTTCATTTCCGCCAATTTCTTTCGACCAACAATTTCCCCAATTTTCATAATTTTTCCTAGATTCCAAAGATAGATAAACTACCTTTCTTCCTTTTCTCAGCATCGTCATTTTTAATTTATTTTTCATTTCGTTAAACTTTCTTCCTACGATAATCCTTTTTCAATTTTCCTCCATGCTATAAAAACCACAATTCTCTCACATTGAGACAATTTATCTATTCATTTCTCTCTTCAAATTTCATCTTCCTGATAATTTTTAACAAATTTTTCACGTATCACATTCTAGCTTAATATTTTCTTCATCCTATCCTCTTTATCTTTCTCTCTTTAATCAACTAAACATTCAATCCCTGCCTCTCTCTCTCTCTCTCTCTCTCTCTCTCTCTCTCTCTCTCTCTCTCTCTCTCTCTGGTATCCTCAGAATTGATCAGGCTTGGCAGACCGCTTTTCGCGATTAGCTCGAACAAACAGAGAGTGGATTCGGTCTTCTTGACCCGGATCTATCGTTCAGCAAGCGACGATTAAAAGGAGTTTTTTTATCTGAAAGTCGTCAGGAGAAATACGAAATTAGATCGACGATCTTCACGGCGTTCGTCGAAATCGCAGGCATCGATGTCAGTGATATCGATAAGTAGATTCCAGTGCACGGTTTAAATCTTGTTGTCGCTCAAAAGAATTCGTTTTCCTTCTGTTTCTTGCTTCGACGAGGAATCGACGACGAGGAATCGTTTCTCTCTCTCTCTCTCTCTCTCTTCTTAAATTTTTTCCAGGTCAATATCGAAATACATTTATCTTTTACTTTTTAGACTTGACAAGATTAGAAGAATTAACAGATGCACACGTAATATCACTTCAAATATAAAACGAATATTAAGAATTAAAGGAATTTTAAAGAAATTTTTTATTCACGCGATAATATAAAAACGTGTAAAAACTATTTCTCATATAGCGTACCCATCGATCAAGATTATATTTGTATTTACCATCCGCTAATCCAATCGTTATTAACTCGGCGAAAAAGCTGTAAAATCTAAGGAAATCTTTCGATCGCGCAAACATTTGCGGAATTAAGGAATAAAATTCTTAACTAGCAAGATTACCATCCCAATTACTATAATTACGACACGTCGCAAAAATTCATTTCACCTTTACCGGATGAAACTGATAAAATTTCTTCGTTGCAAGAAAACAAGCCTTATCTCCACGGCCCCGCAATCTCCGCCCCTCTCGTTATAAAATAATTTACATACCACGCGACCACATTTCTCGAGCGCGCCACAGGGCGGTTATGAGGCGGTAGATAAGAATTGCCACCCACTACACGGTGTCCTGGGGTGTCTGTCGGACGACACAGGTCAGTAATTCATCGTCTTGCAAATTGATTTCTCTCCTCGCGGTGGCACGAGACGACAGTCACTTCTTTATTTCTTCGTTGTTTGTTTCGCGTGGGAAAAAAGGGGTGCGGGATTATTGGAAGGGAAAAAAAAAAAAAAAAAAAAAAAGGAAAGAAACTAAGGACAAACTCATCGTACGAAATTGTTACAGTACCGCCGGAGCAGCTTAGCATATTGAACGAAGATGGAACGTCTCATATTCCCTATTACATCCTGGGCCCGTACACCGAGGGCGCATCTCTGAATATTACCTGCGACGCTACTGGTGGTAAGTACTCGTGTTTCACTTACCCTGCTCTACCTGTGTGTCTCTCCGTTCACCTCTTGTTTCGCTCGATCGACGTCGAGTATTTCGAGTATCCGTGTGTTCTTGTGGAAACGCGTGTACGCGAATGTCTTCTCCAATTCTACCTTCTCTAACATTTCGATGTAATCACGTGGGATCGCTATCGATTTATTGAGCAACGTGTGCAACGTTCGCAAACACATGGTTTCAACCTGTCGCAGCACTTCCGCTTAATTGCGCCGGGATCGTGAATGAATTATTTCTCGGCCGGGATATTTTGATTTTCGCGTGAAAATTTTTATGATAAATAACGTGTTGATAACGTGTTAGATAAGTACAAGAGATAAGTATTTTTTTTTTTTTTTTGATGATTAAATTTAAATTTTCTTCCTTTTCACGATGAATTATGAATAATGTCTTTCATTTCATTAAAATATATTCTTTTTTCCACTATATTGAAATTATAATTGATATTTTCAATTAAGTGTTGAGGATGTGAGTATTATGTGTGCGATACATAAACGTTAATTATTTCTTTAAGGAATTATTTATTAATCATATAAAATCAAGATTAAAGAAAACATAATTTCTTTTGTAATTCCTTCCATCTATTGTCTTACGTTGTTTTATTTGTATTATTTGTATTATCTTATATCCCCTTGCTATTTTTCCCTTTGTATTTCTATTCTCACCCTTTTATTTCGTTCTTATCTCGTACAATTTGCTTTTCTGAGATATCCAGATAGAAGATATCCAGATAGAAGATATCCAGACAATACAACAATACAATAATTTTGAATTTTCATAATGTCTACGATTCATTTTAATTGATGACATATTATTTTTGATATCCTGATTGGCCAAACATTATTAATAAATTTAATTTTATTAATAGCAAAGAATGAAATAAAATTCCTATTCTTTTTATTTACGAATAATTTTTTCTCATTGCTTTATTACATTTTCTACAGTTTATTTTTCGATTTGGCAAACGAATTTTGAGTACTCATAAATTTATTTTTGGTTACTCTCCTTATAATCTATTATCTTTAAGAATAATTTCTTATATTGTAAAGTAATGTGTTTATTAAAATTAGAATTTACAAATGTGATACTACATACGAGTGCATAAATTCATTCTCAAAGATTTTTCAAATTTTCGTGTTCTTTTTGTTCCGCTTTTACATCTCTTTTTCCTTTTATCGACGTAGAATTTATTAGCCACATGTTTTAAGACGCTAACTTTATGTTGTTTCGTATTTGCACGCAAGAAAACTATTTGCCTATCTTCTTGTACTTTTCTACTTTTCATTTTATTATCTTCTATATTAATATATATTTATCATTTTATTTATTACAATTTCTTCGATATAAATTTAATAAGTTAAATATTAAAATGCTAATTATAGTTGAACATTAACACCGTTAACGAGTTACGTTAAAATGTATAAAAGATAATAATGAAATGAATACGAAAAGTGTATTTATAAAAATTCCTTTTTCCCCCCTTTTCGTGTTACTTTTCAAATAAACAAAAACAAGGAAGAAGAAACGTTAACTTATTTCCTTCAAAACTCGAAAATCACTCGATTTCGCGCTTATTCCCGTTGGCAACCCAATTTCTATCTAGCATCGATATTTTCGATCACATTCCATTTTACATTCGCATGCAACGCGATCGGCGCTTAATCTCTATGTAATGCGAACGTCACACGATCTACGCGTGAAAAAAAAAAAAAAAAAAAAACAAAATTTCCATCAACGGAACAGCCGGAAGTTGATCGCTTCGGGAAAGAGAAGTATGATTAAAATGAAAATTTAATAGCACCAGGTACCGGTAAAGAAGATGAAACACACGGCTGTATATCGTGTTACGGCTCGTTGCTTTTTACGCGAATATAGCGTGCATACAGGGTGATTCATATGACTGGATGATTTATAAACCGTTCGTTGTTAAAAAAGGAGAAATAAAATTTGAGCGATCTTAATATCCTACCTTTCATTCTTTTCCTTTTTTCCCCATCTTGTTTCTCCGACAGTGAAATTACATTGTATCGATTATTTCTGGATCGTATCGATTTAAATCTTAAACACGATATTTAATGGGATCAGATTTTGTAATACACGTATATTCTTGTGTATTCCTTGGTGAATATTTTATGAAAAAGGTAGGATAAATTGGAGAAGTATTGAAGAAATTACGTTATATACAAGATGTGTTGAATGATATAATTTTGAGCGCATAAAAATTTTCGAGTTAAAATATTTGAATCGAACAATAATACTTTCCTGATATTTATGGCAGGAACGATTTGCATTCCGCGAAGAAATAGAGGAAGGAAATATCGGAACCGAATTTAACTACGTCTAACTGCTTGAAATTGTCTAACTATATATGGAGTCCTATTATTCGAAAGGATTCTATTTCGATGGCTACATGTACATTCTATGTACTTGGAAACTATTGCACGACGATTCTAACTCTATCTTATACAATGGAATTAAATCTTCCTTGTTCAAACTTTTATTTTCTTTTCTTTTTTTTTTTTTTTTTTATTATACTCCTTGAATTTTAACTAATAGATTTATTTTCGTAACAGAATGTTCCCCTATAAGTAGTATAAGCCAATATTAATCAGGCTTATAAAAATTATATCATTAATTTCAAAATATTCTTCACCATACACAAAATTTCTCACTTATCAACTCACATGAGATATCTTCAATGTAATCCTAGGTTTCTTGTATCAAAATTAAATAAATTAATTAATTTTTCTTATAAAAAATTTTAACGTGATAAAGGAAATTTTTTAATAATCAAGACTACTAGAAACTGCTTTCGAAAAACAAGATTTTAAACGACGATTAAATTATTTCGATCATAAAGACAATCATACTCCTTATTTTTCAATTATTCGTGCGGAAACTCAGAATGTATGACAGCCATTAGGGACCACGAACATAAAGATTTCCAAGAGGTATCTCCAATGTATTACGATTAAAAAAAATTCTCGTATCTTCTGAAAGATGTATGATGAATTTGCCAACGAAAATTCTCAACTTTTTGTTCCATCCAGATCAAAGTACATAGATACGGTTGCCAAGGGTATCCTTCACGCGTCGACGATGTGAAATCTGTCGCAAACCGGATCTCGCGGCTTCCAAGAAATTTCTTTTTAGCGTTTGTTATTTACGAGGGAGTATTTATTTATAGGAAATGGCAGACGGACGACTTGGCAGGCCATAATCCATAATGCCTCTGTCGCTCTTTGAACGACAAAAATATTATTGTTGGTCGCGTGCCGTTTCCGTGAAATTATCGTTTCACATTCTTGCACTCGAATATGCTATCGTTCATTCCTACCGTTTGTCGCCATTATGCGTCGAAACGATCACGAAAATTCCTCCTATTCTGTGCTTTTCTCTTCGACGAAGAAGAATTTATAAACAAGAATCAAAATAATTGGAAGAATGAATCGTTCAACTAGATTATTAATCGAATTTTGAAAATATTGTTTGAAATATAGAGAAAATTGTGAAAAATTGAAATTTGAAAGATATTCCATGTTGTTCCATTTAACTAATAATATCTTCTACGAAGGAAGAGAAAATCAAGCAAATAATCAACCAGAATTTTATCTGTAAACAATCAGAAATTCTCTTTAATTTAAAAACAAGTCAAATAATAATCACCGAATATTAATTGTGTAATGTCCAACGTATTCTGTTAAAAATTCGAAACATCAATCGTTTCGTGTCAATATATCCGGCAATCGAGATAAATACGAAAAATTAAATATATTTCGAGATCAAAAATACGACGGATGTTCCATCAATACATATATATATATTATCGAACATTTTGAGAATATCATGATCAATGATCAATGATTGGCACAAATATTTCTACCTCAAATTTCATACAATCCTATACGATATCATTCTCTGCACGTTGTTTAATCATTTCTGTATCCACGCGCTTTTTTTCAATACCCCTCTCGTTCCGTTATCCCTTGATTGGACCAACATGCGTAAACAAATGCTGGGAAAAGCTGAAATAAAATCACGAGGAAAAAAAAAAAAAAAAAAGGAAGTAAAATACACAGAATCGGGTGGAGATCCGGTTTTGTGGTTAGACACGGGAAATATATCGGGCAGAAATTTGAAATTCCTATTTTCAACGCGTTGATTCGCCCTTTTAAATATTTGTATCATTCTTCTTGTTTGTCAATAGGGGGAAAGAGGAACAAACGTTCAAATACGGGAAGCGCGTTCGATATATATTTTTTCTTCTTTTGGGATAAAAAACAGCGGTAGAATAATCGATCCTTTCAAAATTGTGTTATACGCAGGCATAAAGAAAAAGTGATTTTTGAGAATTCAATGTCCAATTTTGAAGTGTTGTCATTTTTTTAAAATTCTAAAGAATTATTTGATAGAATTTATCTTCTCCTTTTTTTTTTTTTTTTTTTTTTTGAAGTGTGCTAAATAACTGACTTGTATTTGTTTCTTGAAAATACATTTCGCTATTCAGATAACGTCCATTCAATTTGCTTCTAAAATATCACGAAAATCTTCTTTGTCTTCTATTCTAAATCTTATTACAGATATTCTTCCATTGAATTTTCCATATCACGTAATTTAATCTACAATGAAAATATAGTTTACATCCTTCCCAACAAAAGAATTCATAATATCTCGAAAAAAAATTTTTACACATCTCGTTTAACATTCTCCGATATTCTAAATATTTTTTGTAACATATCAGATTCAATTCGAATCATAGCTACGAGACGAACGTAACGAAACGTATGTATATCGAGGAAAAAGAAAAAAGTCAAAGGAAAACGAGAGATAAAATGCATACATCGAACTTTTATTGAATCCTTTTTCTTTTTCCACGTTCGACGAATGAAAAGGCAGAAAGATAGCGCACAAATCGAAACCGGAAACGAATGTTTCGCTTACCATGAACATCGTTCATTCTATTTCGTTTCGTGCAGGTCGACCTCAGCCAAGAGTGACGTGGTGGCAAGAGAACGCTCTCCTCGACGACACTTACGAAACTATTGAAACGAAGAAGGTACGGAATGTGCTGCGATTGGAAAAGTTGGGCCGAGAGCATCTGAACACGGTTTTAACTTGTCAAGCTTCGAATAACAACATGGTCGCTCCGATATCCAGTTCTGTTACTCTCGATATGAATCGTAAGTATAACAAATTAAATTAATTAATTGATTTTTCTGTTATTCAATTAAAAAGCTCTATCTTCTTAAAATTTGAAAAATTTCAATAGAAAATCGATCAATTAAATTAAGAATACATAAAATGATGAATATTTTTTCATTTGACGTACAAAATTCTATATTAGAAACGTACGATTTATCCTGTACAATAATTACCACTTCATACTGTTAAAAATACATAATCGATACAAGAATAAATTATTAATCTTACTAAATCTGAATAAATAACGTAATATCCCTCGCAAAATCGTCTGCCAAAGAAAAAAAGGAAACGCGTATTTAAACAGTTCATGATAAATCCGAAAATCAATCAAACCTCATCTATCAGTGTTTGACAAATAATTGAACGTTAGTTGCTAAAACCTTGTTTAACGTTCGAAAGTTTCGCGAAGTACTTTCCATTAACCGGTTCAGGAGTTAGTCGAAACGATTACTCAAACACTTCTATCGTTCTACAAATGTTATGGAATCCTATCTGGAAAGGATAGATCATTCGTACTCGAAGGCTAATGGATGGTACACGTGTTTTAGTGAAGCCATTGTGGGTCCGTATGCAAGGGAAGAACCATCCATTTAGCGCTGGCACCATATACGAGATCACTTGTGAAGTGGTTGGGGCCAGGCCGACGCCGAAAATCACGTGGTCTAAGGGTAGCATGATGCTCAGGGACACCAGACAAACGGTAAGGTTGAACGGTACTGTTGATAACGATATGCGATCACTACTGATTTTGAGACTATTGGATTTTATTAATCCAGTTGAAAGATCCTTTCCTTAACTCTTTTACTTAAGAGAAAAAAATGGCTTAATTACTTGTGCTATTAATATATAATTAAAGAAAGAATTAACCTTTAACATTCGTTCCCAAATGATTTCCAGAAAGAAACGAATATTTATAATTGTTTCTTTAGTAATTATAGAAAAAGACGTTTCAACTTTAAATAATCTTGAGGTACATTATAAAGCAAAGAGTCCTGATTAATTGGTGCATTTTTTCAAAGCAATGGAACAATCGTGACTCCAAAAAATTCCCATTATCATCACGTTTCATCGTTAAAAAGAAATATTTCATTTTTCACATAAAACGAGCTCAAAGTTCCAAGTTGTTTGGATATTTAATTGCGACATAAAGAAAAAAGGAAATCCTATCATATTCTTTCCTCTTCCTCTTCGAAATTCCATGACCAATATTTTGGAGAGCAATAGGTCTCTAACTTTTCTGCCCCTTTTCTCGTTGACTTTCAGAGAAAGCTTCGATTCTTTAAATCAGCCCTAGGCATTTATTTTTTTCTGGCGCGTGTATATGATAGGCGGGACCAGTTCGATAAACTGTTTTAAATTCATGAAAGGTTGTCCCGCAGATAAGCCCCGACAACAACATCACCATGAGCGTCCTCACGTTCGTGCCGACTATCGAGGATGCGGGCAAGTTCCTCTCCTGCCACGGGAGTGTGCAGAATATCCCGGATTCCGAGATGAAGGACGAGTGGAAGCTCGACATACACCGTGAGTTTGTTTCCATTGAAATTTTGATGAGAGGCGATCGAAAGTGGAGAGAAGTTTGTTCTCTCTCTCTCTCTCTCTGGTTTTGGATATTTTTGCAACGCTTTTTTTTCTTATTTCGTATGTATTTAACAAGGTATTATGTTTTAAAAATATTTTAATTTTGGTTTCCGATACGTAATTTTTCACACTTTAAATTACAAAGTATAATTGTTGATACTTATTCTTTTTTTTCGATTTATAATTATTTAAATAAGCTGGAAATAGATAGAATATGTATCTGGAAATAAGATACGATTGACCAATACATATTCTGCTTTAAAATTTAGTTGATTATCAAATTAATCAAAAAATTTATATAAAGTAATTTCCGTTCCTGATTATACGATCATGATTCGTCAATCACCACCAACCAAAGCAATAAATTTTAAATAATTCTCTTATATTCTCTCGATAATTTCAATTATCGATATCCAATATAAAAACTTTAAATCGATTTTAAAATTAAATCTCAACAATCTCGATTAATATTTATTAAATTGAAATACATACATATAAGATTTAATTTTTTACTTTTCAATATACAAATCAAAGAAAGACGCGATCACCGATTGAGCCAAACAAACAACAAAAAAAAAAAAACAAAACAAAAATAGAAGAGACAAAAAAATCAGGAAATTTATCGACGATGTCTCTACATCGTGGTGAAAAAAGTTCCACGGACAGATTTGGAAATGCCTCTGATTGGTTTCACCGACTGATAGAATTTTGGAAACGCCCGGTTTTTGCAATGTGTCGTCCGCAGGGAAGCGCGGCTACACCCCTGTCCAATAAAAATGAAATATAGTTGATGAGCGATTTATTGCTCCACCGCTTCGAGCGTAATTTAATTCGCGTAATCGATAAAGCAACGCGTTTACGAGTGATTGTTTCGAGGGATGAAAATAGGTTCCCTGAACTTTGCCCGTCTCTAATGCGAAACGCGTGTCGTCCGTTCTTCCAGTCAACTTTTCTGAGTCGGGTTTGTTTGGATTAATTAAAATTTTTAATTAATTCCTTCGCAGAACGTTTCCACTGAAAAAGTTGAGCCTTGATCTAGGAACCCGGTGTTAAATTGTGAATCCACTGGTGTATACACAAATAACACGAAGAATGAAAATTATCGGTGTGTCATAAGAAATCGAGAATATATCGAATAATATGTATGTATTTTTTTATCACGATGCAAAACGAATTAATAGAACAGATTAACGTGGAAATAGGAATGGAATGAAATAGATTATGAAGAGAGATTAAAATGATTTTACGATTGCGATTTCAAATTTCAATTTTCGAAAATTGAGATCCATATTTTTCGGCGGCGATCTAAACTAAAAATATTTCAATTTTCAATCGCTTCGAATATTAAATTTTTCAAATTTCAAACTCCTATTGAACGTTAAACCTTTTAAATTTCAAATTGTTCGAACGTTTAATCCTTCAAATTCTCCGATTCCTTTTTAAATTTTTCAAATTTTAAGCCTGTCGCGTATTTAAAAATACTGAATTTTTTAAAAATATTAATCATTCAAGTTTCAAATTCCATATCAAATTTCCATTCGTTTAATAATATTTCTCGATAGTTTTCACTCGTCATTTCCAACAACAATTCTTCAGCTTCGTTCCATTGTTTTGCTATCCATATTATTGCCATTGCAAAAACTGTTTCGAATCTCAAACAGGTAGATTGGCACGATCAATGCACTCTCCCTTCGCGTTCGTTGAATCCTTCCGTTTTTAGACGTTTCTTTCCCTCACACGACCCTTGTTCTGCATCGAATAGTCATCCTTCTGTAAATTTCCGCTCCACTAACACTCTCGCCACTTAAGAACCTGACGACAGCACGCTATTCCCCCGATGTGCAATCTTACAGTGGAACAAGCTTCTTGGCAGCCAACCAGAACACACTATAAACTAAACAGAAACGCTGGAACCAGAAGCAAAACCATGCCAAATATTTAAAAGAACATTCCCGATGTACGATTCGGCCCATTTATTTCTATTCTCTATTTTTTCTTTCTCTTTCTCTTTTTCTTCTTTTTTCAATATAAAAACACTTTGAAACGAACACTTTAAAATCTTGTAAGATGAAATTCAACTTGAACGAACGTTAATTTTCATCGATTTAAAGAATTTTTTCCAAATTTGTTTCTTTCTTTCTCGAAAAACAGAACAAAATGCAATTCTATTCTCAAATCAAATTCAAAATGGGAAAAAAGCATTCCTGCTTCTCGTATAAAATAGCAAACAAAAAGTTTAATTAATCCGATCTCAGTAATTTAAAACGTTTCAATTTTTTCCTTCTCGCGAATTGAACGAATTGAATTTTATAATTAAACTGTTCCATTATTTTTAATTAATATTGTTAATTATTAATATTGTTAATTATATTCGATTAATGAAGCGATTCAGTTCTTTTGAAATTTTTTTCTATAATAATTAATTCATTGAATAATTTTATTTATTGTTTCGTGTTATACAAATAATACAAAATTTTTTTTCAACCCTTAATTGAGGAGATCTCGAGGATCTCGAGTAGTATATGATTTTATAAATCTCAGTAATCTTCATTTAAGTTGAGCTTTATAAGTATAATTTATGAGAAGAAATTATAATTTTTTTCATTGGATTATCTACGAATTCTCCAGCAGAAAATTAGCATATTCTCTCCTTATTAAAAATACTTGAAGTTAATATTTTCTATTACTTCTTTCTACTATTTCACAATTTGATCAAAAATTTTTTTATGATGATTTATATTATTCACTTATTCTTAAATTAAATACGTTTTAAATTATTTCGTTTACATTTTTTAATTACATCGCTTCACTTTTTACTAATTATCAATACCAAATCATTATTTTTCTTTTTTATTTAAGAAACACTAAATTCAAACTAAATACATTAAAGGAAATAAATAATAACCGAAGAAAAGAAATAGGAACGACCAGGACTTTCTTTTCTAGAAAAAAACTCTTCACGTTCATTTCACACATTCCACACGCTTATTTCCTCCTTACACTTATTTCCTCTCCTCATCATCCCTAAACTCGCGTTTCACCGGCAGGTCGGTGGCAAGAGCCGACGAAATCGCGCACTCTCGCATCGAAATTAAAACTCGCGCGTGCAAGCGAAAGAGGAACTTATTTATCCAGTGGGGATTCTGTCAAGCTGAGGTCGCTTGTATTGGCGGCTTCACGCTCGATCTCTCGCTCGCTATTAGCAAGAAATCCGCTCTCTTGTGGCCTTCCCTCGATACCGCTCCTCCTCCTTCGAACAAAAACTGATGAGCGAAAAGAAGAAAGCGAGAAAAACCGAAGGGGAAAGAGGGATGAAAGGGGTGGGAAAAAGGAAGGAGGAAAACGGAGAAAGAATCGTGAAAAAGCAGCCGCAATATCGATTCACTCGGTTCTTGCTTATGATTTCTCCCGGCTCTCTGTACAACTCGTAATACGAGTACACTGAAAGAATCCGATAATTCGTGCTTTTAGCAAGTCAATTTATCGAAAATATATATATTTGACAATTCTATGCCTTTATCGATTTTTTTAATCTCTGTGTTTTCGTTTGAAGAAATTAATAATCATCGTATTTATCGAAGGAAATGATTTTCGAATGAAATTAAGAATGAAGAAGATGGATTCGATGGAAACGAAAGAAGATCAAAAGACGCTGTTCGTCTCGAATTTAGAATAATCTCTTTCTTAAACAGTGAGATTGGGACGAAAATAGGGGCAAAATAGGAGACAACGAAAGAGAAAGAAAGTTTGATGGAAAAAGCTGAAACTAACCGATGAGATCGAGTAGAGGATAAACAAAGAGAGGAAAACGAGTTTCATAGAGAAAAAGAGAAGAAGATTTAAACGAGAATGAAGGAAAGAAAATCGAGAGAACGAGAGAATCTTCGGTCATGGATCGGCATGTACCATTAATTTCCGTGGAGCTGAACCGATCCCTCGTTTCCTCTTTCTCTCGTTTTCGTTCGTATCCTCTCATTTCCTCGCTGCCTAGTTGGGAAAAAGTTTTATATTGGACAATGAAATCACGGTGTTAATCTCCGACAACGATAGCAGGAACAACGGATCTGCATAAAAATTCCGTCATGGAATCGATCTCGGAGGTTGTCGCGAAATTTAAAGGATTATTTCGCGTATTTAGAGGAATAAAAGGATTTTATCGTAAACGAATCAGAGTTATTTACTTAGAGTATATTTAAAGATTTTCATATAAACGTGACTTGTATATGATCTCGTGTGTGTAATAAATTTTTATGAATGTAAAAGACGATAAAGAATGGATGAGAAATAAATATCGAATATAAAAGATATCTTCTTCTCAACAAAATGTTTATTTTAATTCGTAAAATCAATTCTTCTTACTCAAAATCAATATAAAACTCTCAATTTACTCGGCGTGTTTATACCGTGAGCCAAGTTTTGCAATTTAGTTGGAGAAAAATTAAATTATTTTTCTTCCTATTAACTTTTTAACTTTAACTTATTAATTTAATAAGTTGCGACAATTTGCATACAAATAAGAAATCTTAGAAGAAATTTTTATTCAAATATTCAACACATCCGTACATTTATTTAAACTCCTCGACATTTTAATTATTATCCACAAGGCGCGTCGATTAATTTTGTTATATGTCTATATAAAATTTGTGGCTTTAAAGTATTATAAAGTTTCCCCGTATGTTTAGTCTGTAAATTTATTCTACAAATTTTTCAATATTTCGTTCCACAAACTTATGAAACCATCCCCAACTTAGCATAGTTAAAGTCTATGAACTTTGTTGAGAAAGTATCGATATTCTAGACATTAAAACATTCACCCCTTCGAAAAGTGAGATCTTATCGAGAAAACATTGCATTATGAAGGGGTGAAATATTGTTCCAGTTTGATCTAGTTGAACCGATTTCCGAAACATAGCCAAAGGCTGAATCTGAGGAAAGATTAACACGGAAAATTGATTTTGTTGTTATCAGAGCGGGCAATATTGCGTTACATGCAAATGAGAATTGAAGACTTGCTTACATTGAACAGTGTAATAAATGTTTATCGCATAAACACGATTTATCATACAAACGACTATAATAATTCTTTATCTTGTAAACACTATCGATTTATGAAACATTATATAACACGTACACGTAAACTCAAAGGTTTATATACCTCTCTTTATTATTTTACGATAATGATAATAATATGTTAATAATAAATATTATCCGATGGTGATGGTGATTGACGATCATATTTTAAATAATCCCTATTAAATAGAGATTAAAATTAGATCAATATCGATTGCCAAACAATAATCCATCCTTCTATTTTTCTCTAACTCTAAACCTACGTATAGCCATGTTTAATTTTTTTTCTTTTCTACGTAGAACAATTCCAACATCCCACAGAACAATCCAACTTCCAAGTTATCCCAGGCAAGTACACCCAAGACCCCTATCACCCAAAATGAACCCTTCAACACTCTCGACTCCCATCAACTCTAGTCGCAACACGAATCACTCTCATCTATTTACCATCCAACTCGCCAAACTCGCGAGTTGTTACATATACAAAACAATAACCCCTTTCTTGCTCCACCGCCCTACTTACCACCTGTGGAACACGTGTTCGCGCGTTCCCCGAAACGACAAAACGGACGGTGAAATTTCTTACACAAGGAAACGACACGACGTTCAAACTTTCAGACGAGCCGGTGGTTACCCTCGAGCTCGGCAGCAATTTGAACTTGAGCGCAATCCGCGAGGGTATCGACGTTTACTTCGAGTGCAATATCAAGTCGAATCCGTGGGTGTACAAGGTCTCCTGGAGGCACAACGTGAGTCCAAACAGCCACGATCTATACATCATTCGATGTAGACGACGATGGAACGTTCCCTAACGTATCCGGTTAACGAATCCGCGCGCCAGTTTCCGGGATCGATAATTTAGAACCTAGTTTCAAGCTTGATCGAGATAAGGGGAGGGGAGGTGGCGCAGCTGTGACGCCAAGTTTCCGTTTAAAATTTACATGCTGATACCGGTGGAACCGGCCTGTAAGCGTTCTTTGAACTAATAGCCAACGTTCCGCATCGATAAGAAATTTATCGGCGAGCTTCTGGTACCGTTGAAGTAACCCTAAGCGTTTTAGGTTCCTCCTTAAATGGGGGTGAAGTCTTCTGACAGGGGAGGATACGATATAATAGGAAGCTCGTCAAGGGAATCGGGCGATGTGCACCGATTTTGGTTGAGACTTTGTGGATAGACTCGATGGGTGATAAGTGTTTTGGAATAGATTGATGTAAGTAAAGTTTGAAGAGGAAGATATCTGGATTTATCTATATATATCTTCTTAAGTAATCTCTTGTAATTTTAATTATTTTAGATACTTTTATTACGTGGATGTTGATGAAATTTTGAATAAATGTAATGGAACGAATATTCAATGTGTCAAATAGTGAAATATGAATAGACTGTATATAATTATAGAATTAATTTCCTGTTCGAAGAATTGAAATTAAAAGTTGTACTTTGAATGGAATTAAAATTAAACTTTAGAATGGATAATCTATAAATGAGTATAACTCGATACAAAACAAAATGAAATAATTTTAATTAACGATTAAAGAAAAAGTATAAAATAATATTGTCGAATATAATTGTTCTTAAAATTTTGAATCCTAGAACATCCAGGAAATTATTTAATATTTCAGTAATATAAAGTATAATCGTAAAATATACGTAATCGTAATTTAATTAATAATTCAATGTATTATTTAATTAATAATCATTAACAAAATATATTATTTGCTACAGGTATATGAATATTACGAACATTCGTGTTCTAGGATTAAATTACATTTCAAATTAATTTCTGTATTAAATATTATTTATACATTATATTATATATATGAGAATATTAATATTAAATTTTTAATAAAATTTAATATTATTTTATATTATTTATTTTATATTCCTTTATACGTTTATTGCATCAAAATCGTGCCATATTATATGTTTTATATAAACTCTCTATTTTATAAAAAATATAGTGTCGTGTCTTCTATTTCGAAATAGAATTTATTGCGCGAATTTCTGGAATAAATGAACTTCGTACATAAATTAACCAATAATTTACAACGCGTTTTGCCATTTCATTAATTATCCAGAAAAGCTATTAGTTAATTATGAATACATTTTTATAAAACAAAGAAACTTTGTACATATATTAACCGATAATTTATAACTCGTTTCACCTAACTTGCAAAAAAATTTTCCTTTTCTTGATACAAATTCTTAAAATTTGCAATAATTTTAAAAATATATAAATAATAAAATTCAGAAAATATAAAATATGACATCATCTCAATGATGAACGAACCAACACCATTCAATTCTTCAATTTTTTTAGATAATAACTATCTTAACATAAATGTTTAAAAGAGTAATAAATTTTTAAATCAATTAAATACTTTTCTCCTCACAAAATTGCATCAACATCACTACTTAAACTTTCATATGTAATTTTCTATGGGAATCACCGATATTCCATAAATCAATTGAAATTTTCATAAACGTTAGTAACATTAATTGTAAGAGAAACGAAGTCAATTGTTGTTCCTGATTGATCCAATGAGCCAAGGATATGGAACATGATTGGTATCGAGCTACAGCAATCACAATAGAGATTTGTTTAATGATTAGCTATTCCAATGAACGGATTTTCCTATTCAATATTAATCTGTTTGATATTGGTATGTTCAATCTATGCCTACTCACTGATTGGTTACATGGATATAGCGTCTCATTTATCATTACCAGTCTGAAAACGTTCATCGAACTCTCCATCAGTAAAATTTTCAATCGTAATCTTTTCGATAATTCGTAATAAAAAAAAAAGAAGAAAAAAAAAAAGAAAAAAAAATGTAAATATTCTGAATTTTTTCCTTTTTACATCTTCTCTCCATGAATCATCATTATTAATTCCGTTTGCGTTTTAAGGCGAAGATATTCTGACAGTACAACCCTACAATTCCGCACTTTAACGCGCCTTTACGTTTCATTGCCTCAGTTCCCTCCAATAAGAGAATCATATATTTTGCATTACTACGTTTCATCATGAATATTTTAAAGTCAGATGTGTAACTTTACCTTCCTGCCCAAAGTGAAGCAATCGTAAAGTCCTCGAAAAGTCAAAGTTTCCTTTTTATATCATCTTCTGTTTGTTTAATGAAAAAAAAAAAAAAAAAAAAAAAGAAAGAAATTAAAAATGATATCTGATATTGATAAACGAGTAGCAAGAAATATTTAAAATTGTAATATAATTAATGAATATCATACTACAAAAATAATAATGAGGAACAGCAAGAAAAAGCAAAAAAGAGAATAAAGAAAATTTATCTAGAAAACTTTGCTGTAAATTTTTTACGAGTACACGTATTTTAATATTTTTAAATTATTGTAATAAGCTTTTTAAGATAACTAACATACTCAGTTTAACCACAAAATAAAATCATCACTCAATGGTTAAATCGAAGCAAAAAACATGTGAATATTAAAAAATTAATCTTCCTGGTAGCAACGAGTACGACGAATTCTGACATCTTGCACAAGGCTCGAACATTCCTAACACAAAATTCCTGCAGAGCAGAGAAAGGAGGGTCGTTTCAATGGAATAATAATTTCATGCAGAACGATTACCCTCCTCCCGCGTGTTCTAAGGGAGCTGGAAGATTTATTTTAAACGAATGCAGACACCCGTTCCTTTGTGTCCGTATTGCACCAAGTTCCATAAATATTTCTTCGCACACCTTCGAATCATAATGTCATTGTAGTCACGGAGGTGCATCCCTTTGTCGATCCTCGTTTGATTCGAGGACAACCGGAAGATTTTCGCCGGTGGTGGCGATGTGTTTGGGCGAAATTCAAAAGAGTCTCTTCTTGAGAAAAAGAAGAAGAAGAAGAAGAAGAAGAAGGGAAGACATCGTTGGCTTTGAGAAATTGAAAAACTGTCACCACTCTTATTTTTTCTCTCTTACCACTTCTCTTCTATTCTTTCATTTTCCTCCTTTCATTTTTGCACGAAATTTACAGGTGAACCGGTCTCCATCGATCGATACAAGTATCAAATCCACCATTAATCACTCAAGAGTAGGTCGCTGCATCCTCTTGTGGCTGTTTAGTCACTGTCGATGCTACTTTGTCACCCTTTCATCTTTTCTGACGAACTTTTATTTCTTCGAAATATATCTTCACGCGTGATTTTTTACTCTATTTCAATTATTCGAGGATGAATTTCGCAATCCTCGCTCTATTAGTTTTTTCCTAACAAGAATTGATACAACTTTGTCTGTTGTCTTTGCTTTTATCGGTAAGATTTTTCTGCTATAAATTTTCAATTCGATTTTTCGATAAATTTCATTGAAAAGACCACATTCCTCATCAAAAATCATGGTATGCAATATTTAATTTTCCTGTTAAACCTTGATAAAAAATTCATTTATATTATTTAAATATATTATATGCTTAAAAAGAAAAGAAACCAAAAAGTTTGATTAAGGTAAAATTCAGAACAAAAAGATCCCAATAATTTAAAAATACAGATTGGAGGATCCCAATTCAATACAATTTTGTATCGCTTTTCAATAATTTTCGTTTCGTTTCAATGTATCAGGAATATTTGAACGATTCATCGTCGTCATCGTCGTTCTCGTTTTATTGAAAAACATTTTACGTTCGTTCACCACGATTTTTTATTTCCACAGCGTAATCCGTTGTATCATAATCAAGCGACTGGAACCATAATCAGTAATCAAAGCTTGGTACTGCAAAGCGTGACTCGTAGCAGAGCCGGGATCTACACGTGTATTGGCAGCAATCAGGAAGGCGATGGAGAGAGCAATCCACTGAATCTGGACATCAAATGTGAGTATATTGGCTATTCATCTTGGTAGTTCTTTGGATGGAGAAATTGTATCGTGCTTGTTGGAGTTTGCAACGTTGGGATCTTTAATTTTCAATTGATATCACTGGATAACCGTGACAATATACATTAAAT
Organism: Apis florea; assembly: GCF_048593485.1. Taxonomy (NCBI): domain Eukaryota; kingdom Metazoa; phylum Arthropoda; class Insecta; order Hymenoptera; family Apidae; genus Apis; species Apis florea. The sequence goes on from NW_028256565.1 coordinate 9,305,592, forward strand.
TTAAATTACTTTCTTTTACCCTAGGCTTTGTATTTAATTATAATTTGCATCCTGTGCAATAAATATACAAATATAGTTAACGAAAAAAAAAAAATACAAATCAAAATTTTTAAGATTTTTAATTTCTTTTTAATAAGATTATTTAAACGAATTCGAAATATTAATGTATGTCAATTTATGCTCCCTTTGTAATTATAAAATCACAATATACATCCTTATTTTGCATGAAATAAATTATCACCTATCGTTATTGTTCAATATTAATTATCCTTATATAATTTAATGTAAATAATCAAAATTAAATTATCTGGATATGTATTTCATTAAATAAGAATTATTTACAATTATTACGTAAAAATATCGTGAAAGAAATGATGCAATATATAAATGATGCAATTTCTACTTTTAATTAAAAGTCAGATACATCGGCATAAATGAATAAAACGATTGTACAAAAATGGCCGGCCGTTTTATCTTTGTCGCGTCTTTTTGCCGACGTTTGCGTTAAAAACGTCGCAATGCGATAATAAAGGAAAGATATTATGGAAGTCCTAATTTTTCAAAATTTTACAGGGAATACGTTTCTTGCAACTTTGTTTCATTAAAAGTTTGTACAGCGATGTTACGAGAAAAATATCACCGCGACTCGATCTTTCCAAAGAAATTAAATTAAACGGGGGAAAAAAACTTACTTAGAAAAAGTTTACTCGTAACAATTACGCAATACAAAAACCTAATCTTAAAGAATACATATTAAATATATTTTTTATTAAACATACCTTTTTTCTTTAGATAATTTCAATTGAAATGGAAATTAATCCAATTAAAATTGAAATTAGAGGATTGCGTAAATAAAATATGTATCAGGAGATAAAAATTTAAAAAATAAAGATAGAATACGAAATACAATCCCTATAAAATTCTATTCTACACAAGTATTTATCGGAATAAATGAAAATAAGGATCAAAGAGAAATTATCAAATAATAACGCGCATATCCCCCTTTTAAATGGCAATCATCGAAATTAAAATTTACATTTAATAAACCACACTTGCGCAATTCGCAATATCACCAAACACAATAGAATCTCGATAATCACGCGATTACAAAGATAACTGGAACGAGATTCAAAGAGCAAAGGAGGGGCATTTCGGTAATGCAACGATCCCACAATGTGGTAATCCCGGCTCATCGCAGAAATATTTAGAAAGTAAAGTACGTTTCTCTAACTTCTCTAGAGACGGTATTATGTACAACGAATGAAGAGATTGTTACGATTCCAGCTTTGCGGACTTATACTCGTTCAGCTAAAGAGAGAATTGGATTGTAAGATGAACAGGGAGAGAGAGAGAGAGAGAGAGAGAGTGTGAGAGAGGGGGTTGAGAGGAGCGTAAAGGTGGTGCTGGCGTGGCCACTAAAAGCATTCAAGGAAACCGACTCGTAACAACGTGCTTTTACCACGTAATGAAACATTTAACGAGAGACGCGTATAAAGCTAAAATCCCCAACGTCTATCACAGACGTCGTAACACAATGCAACGTTGTTCTGAAAGCAATATAACATTATTTTTGCGTTAACAAAGTCTCCCTCGGTTCCACTTCAATCCGCCATTACTTTCATTTTTTTTTTCGACGAACAAAGACGGCGTAAATGAAATGCGCAATGTAATTCCACTTTGTAGTATTATTTTTTAGAGCTACGCAAAAACCAGGTTAATTTTGTTTCGGAAACTGATCTGACAAATGAAGATAGTGGAAGAATTCTTTTTCGTCGAATCTTCGTTAGTTGAATTTCGCGAAAGGAATAATATGATTTCCCGTGTCGTAACATGGAGAGAAAGCAAGAGAGCAAGAAAGAAAGAAAGAAAGAAAAAAATCGTGATTTCGAGAAAACGGTACAGAAATATTAGACAATGGAAACGAGTAACACGATAAAACGAGGGACACGAAGGCTGACACAAGGAAAAATGAAATTTCCACAAGTGAGAATAGACGGATTTCAAAATGTTCTCGAACGAAGGAAACGCTTTCAACGTCTCGATAATATTTTCGAGCCAGAATTTTAAAGGACATATGTCAGAAGTCTAAAAATGGTAGTTGTACGACGAAATTGAATAATAGAATTACCAAAATATAAAATATAACACGATGATACACGAATTTTACGAATGATCGATGTATCAAATCTTGCATAAATATAATATCTGCGAAATTATAAACACCACTCCTGTTCAATTTTGTATTCAATGTAAAAATTTTAGGGAGAAATGACAAAAATGAATCATTTTTCGTTTCATCTCAATATATCGAAAGAGTGAAAGATAAATAATTTTGCTATCTTAATGTTGAAATACGAAATATCTTCAGAATAAGATATTTTAAAATTTCTATGGCCGAACAAAAATAATGATTACAACAATTTTGTAAACTATCGATTAAGTTAACCAATGAATTTATTTTACATCGATTCAACGGTCAGGCGTTCGAGAGAATTTTCCGTGTCGAACTTTTCGATGACACGACTCGCGAGGACACGAAAAATAGAAGAAAGTATACTTTCCCTGATTTGAACTACGTCGACTAAGATTTTATCACATCCACTCTCGGGGATCGAATCATGGCGGTCCAATCCAACGTCGATTCTGCTTTCAATTTACAGCACTCCAATTTCAAATTCTCTCCCCGACGAAGAAACGTGGAAACTCTGCTGGGTGGTCCATTCGGGTACGAACTTCGAGCAAGAAAGTCAAGATACGTTTATCCTTATTCTATCCGCATTGACTATCGTGATTTTTTCTTCGAGAATTTTTTTCATTTTAATTCAAAAGCGAAGATTTATGTTACTTTCGTGTCGACGATTTCTAAGAATAATTTTCAGAATTGGAATAATTTTACGAAATTCTTCGAGCAAACTATCGATCTTGCTGTCCATTTACAACGTTGGAAACGTTGAACTTTCTTAGCTCTTAGAATGCAGAAAATTCGTTGAATTCCAACATCAAAGTTCGTGTTTCGCGAGAGAAAAGCCCAAGTATTTATCCTAATTTCGCTCATACCAACTTTGGCATTGTCGTGTCCACTCCGTAAACCGAACCTTCTTCATCTACCTTAAATTTACTTTAAACTTTCTTTATTCAAACTTTGCTTCAAAACTTCGAACTTTACGGAATACGTTTTATCGAATTCCATTCTATTCATCTTCTACATTCACTCATATGAATCGAGCGAAATTTTAATGTAACAATTCAAAAATTACGAGAGGATAACAAATCCAATTTTCTTAAAAATATAAAAACTAAAACTGCTATATTGAATATCATTCCTTTTTTAAGATCACGTCCAATCACGAGACTCCTCTTCTCGAATCTCGCGAAGGTCACTTTTGACTCACGTTTCCAACATTTAGCACTCCTTAAGAACTCGGACACGAATCAAAAACGATCGTCCACTTTACGTGTCACCGATTCCAGACAAAATGGATTCACCAAAATATTCAAATTACAAATTCCAATCCCAATCCTTTCGCCCCATTAAATATTACACCATTGTTCTCGCGTTCACACGTAAATCACACGGACCGCAAAATCTCACGACGCTGTACCGAACTCCTGCCATTCTCCCATTCTCCTCCATCATGTGGGGGCGCAGAGATCCTCCAACCCGCTTCCGGGGACTCGAGCTATCGGAAGGCCACGTGGCGCACACGCGCATAATTCCACGCGATCCATCCTGTGCACACACACACACGCACGATTCGAATCTCATCAAACACCGCGGCCAGCCGCCTTTAACTGCCTCAGACGGGCCGTTTAACCCGGCGGACATGGGACGGTGCACGGTTACACGGGGCATAGCCGGTGAATTCCGGCATGTGTCACACGGCAGCTCGTCGATGGTCTCGCAGTTGCAGGCGTGTACAACCCTGGCCAAAGCGCGGTCCAGCGGATTAGCCGCGGCAGTTTAACCGGCGTTAAGGCCATTACACACTGATTTGCCCTGGCGACCATATGGACGCGAGGCCGACTGTCAGTCGATCGTAAGTTACAACGGGACTTGAGACACCGGATTACGGATGTAACGGTTGCGCCACAATGACGATGGAAGACGGATCGTGTATGGAGCTGGAGCGTGATAAATTTATCGAGAGGAGTGTGTGTAAGGAAGAAATGGATATTTGAAGAAGAGGATATTTTCGAATTCGTTTTACGAAAAATTGTTTTCGTAAATATTGCGTTATCTTAGAAATTTTGCGCAAAAGATGATTAATTACGTGAATCTTTGGGAGGAGGACGTTTCGATTAAAGTTTATAACGAAAGTTATGCTTTGCTACATCTAAATTGGACAACTTTTCTTTTTCTTTTTCTTACAATTGTGTTACCAAGTGTTCCCCAGAAACTCGTAAAAATGTACAGAATAATTTAACTCCACTATGAGGAAATTATACAAATGAATTCCAGACTTTAAGATAGATTTTCATAAAGTTACAATTTCAAGTTTTTTATATGTGATAGCGTTCCTCGTAATTGCAGGAGAATTCATTAATACGAGGAATTTTCATTGTATAGAAATATATATATATATATATATGCGCAAGCAGATAATTAAAACGCGAATAATAACTTTAAGTAGAATTATACAACGTATGATCAGATACACACTTCTAATCTTTCTCTATCAATTATTAATGATATTACTTTACATGTGCAAAGATATTAAATTATCATCTTACGATCTTTTTGCTACAATAACGGGCAAAAATTGGATCATCTATTGCAATTAATTGCACGAAGAACAACATGTATCAACACTCGCGTTACATCCTCTAAAAAAAAAAAAACCATCCTCCCCAGACATTTCTAGATGTCATGGGATTCCTCAGACGGTGCCATATTCAACGAGACAGGATCCCCGACGAAGCGTGAATCTGCAAGGCAAAGAAACAACGTTTCATAAGACAGACGCGTGGGCGGAACCACGTGTCAGTCTCCTGCACAGACATTAAGAGCCACGCTAAATCATTACGGCAGGTTTGGCGAGCGAATTTGCATAGGCGCCATATGTACACGCGCATGCACACACATACGCGGGAAAACGTGGTGTGACGTGAGACGAATCGACCGATTCGGGAGTGGCACGTTCCAACCCTCGTCCCCCTTTCAATTCTACAATCGGAATTCCAGGCGGACGATATGTTTTTTGATTAGATCGTATCAATTCCGCTCGCTAATTGTTACATTCAATTATAACACTGTGTAACGAACCCACGACTTGATGTCCAGAGACAAAAGTTTTTATTGAAAGTTGTGCAGAGAAAACGTGGATTTACGAACCGTATCCACGGAAAAGTAAACGTGATTGAAGTGAAATCGTATAAATGAAGTAATTTATATAATACGTCATGTAAATGGAACGTGCGTTGATTTACTACATTATTTTAGGGCTAATCTTAATTAGAACAAACGCAAGACGAAAGAAATATTATACTTAATTTATCGTAAGATGGATCTTTTGTAAATCCTACGTACAAATAGCCATTTGAGTCTCCTAGTAGACTCATCAGTAGTGCCATCTATCAAGCTCATGCTTTAAACACTGAGATATTATAAATTAGAGAAATAAGACGATGTATTAGCAAGTAACACGTGCTAAAATAAAACGACAAATAACTTATTTTTCTTTTCAACGAATATAAAATAGCACGTTTAAAATTATTTACAAAGGCACTCAATACCAAGAAAATATTTAATAATCATTCAAAGTTAATTAACTTGTGATTTGAAATAATATTTCATCTCGACAATCCCAATATTTCTCACATTGGATAACGAAGAATTAGGCCTCGCGCAAAATCTTTCACTTCGATACAATTGCATCGAAACGGCTCATAACCAGCCTTACAATTTAAACGCCATTCCCGCCACTTAAAAGCTTGCGCGAGGCACGTTAGGTGACGCGAATTAGCGTATTGCAACGAGCAAGCACAATTTGCCGGATGGAGGATCATTTCCGGCAGAGCCTCGATTCGTTTCCTTTTCAACCGGGGTCACTTCTCCATCGCTTTGTGCGTTTCGCCTAGTAATAATTTACATGCAAATGGAGCCCCGTAACGCAAGAGGGGGGCCACCAAACCGGAGACAGTGAACGCTGAAGCGTGGAAAGGGTGTGGGGAAAGAGGGAGTTTTCGGGCTCCATTTATAGCGGTAACGAAGCTTAAGATTTCAATTCAGTTTTAGGACACATAATTATGCGCGAGCGGGAAAGGAAAGCTTTCTTCGACGTTCCCTCGGCGAGATCTTAAGCCGCTTAGTTGCCTGTAAAATGGCGGACTCGAGGGCCTTGGGTGCGCAATGATGGAACAAAGAAAAGCGCGGATTAAATGGAGTCGAGCGCTCGCAGTGACGTTCAGCTCGCGCTAGAAAAGGGATTATTAAATGGGGCATAATTGTTGGATAACCGACTACCGTGGAATTTCGGCCGGTTCTAAGGTGGCACGACTCTTAAATCCGGCCGTTTATTTATGCTCACCGACCGGGAAAGAAGTTTTTGGGATTATTAAAAAATTCTACGCCCAACGATACCGCGCCCTTTTGAAAAGCCAAGCGGTCAAACGTTGGAACAATACCGATTGTTTCGTAAAAGTGGATGACCAAGTGGCTCGGTTGTTTTTTCCAATTTTTTCATTTCGCGTAAATGTTCTGAAGTTTTGAAAGTTTTGAATGATGTTAATTGGTACGACTAATTTTAAAACGAAAATTTTTAAATCAAAAATTAAAAATCATTTAAATATAGATATATCTTTCTTTTTGAACAAGTTTATATCCATACTTTAAAAAATAAAATGAAACAAAAATTTGTTTCTGTTCGTTATTACTTTTGTGATAATTAGAAAATTATATTAATTGTTAGAAATAAAGAAATGAATTTTCTCTACGTACATTTTTTCATATTAAAGTTGATATATATTAAAATCATCGGATGATTCATATTTCAGTAGTACGAGTCGATTATTCATCCGCCTTGAGATATATAGCACACAAGATAATTCTTTTTTTTTTTTTTTTTATATTCTTAATACGAAAAATATCTTTTATATTATTAACTCTTCTAATTCTTCGTCTAAATTCATAAGGAATCGTTCATCTATAAATAATCTTGCAAATTTAATTATTGGAATGTAAAAAGATAAGTTGGAAATCCTAATTCCAATAGAAATATTCTTCTCTTCAATAATTGAAATTTTAGTAATCGAAAATTCCCTTTCTTCACAAATATTAATTTCATTCTCATTCTTTAATCGCTACGATCGAACGGGTAGAAATAATAAAAAAAAAAAAAAAACCGGAAGCGGTTTCCCGCATACCGATGTTGCGCTGTCAATAAACGGAATCGTGGTCGGATGCAGACGGAATGTGACGTTCTTTAAAAATTCACAGAGCCGCAATGCGTCGCGACGTCTAACACGATCACGTCGACGTCGTCGTAACGTCTTTAGACATCCAGACGGATCGATGTCCCCTCTGTTTCCGGATCAAGGAAAGTCCGAACTCACTGTCGTCATTCGATTTTCGTGTAATTGCATTTCTTTTTCCTCTCCCTCCTCCCTCTTCTTCGAAGCGAAGGATCCAAGTTGTCAGGGGACGCGTTTTTACGAATGATACCGAAGGGCAACCACCTCGTCCTTGGCAGAATTTATTTCGAGGGTAGATATATTCTCGGCGTATCGCGATTAATAATCGAATGGATCACGCCATTTCAAATCCTGAGCGCTAAATTGTTCCCCATACGATACAGACCGTAATTTGAACGCAAACAGGCACTTCGTTAATGGGCTCAGCCGTCAAATAAACCGCTCCGTAATTACTTTTCTTCGAATTGTACCGTCGTCTGGATTGCCGGTGAGAATATTTAATTCGAATTGCGTCTGGATTTTGGATTAAATTTGTTAAATTCGAATTTTAAAACGTTAATCGATATTGATCATCTCCAGAAATTAAAACGAACTTACCCTCGCCCTCTCGCTTAAAATCTTATGACACCTTCTATATTTTGGATAAATTTTTAAAAACATTTTGACGTACGAATTTTAAATATTCCACACATTTTTTACTTCATTTTTCCCAAATCTAAAACTAATTGCCGTAACACTTTTTATCTTCCTCCCCAAAATCGAGATTCAAACGAAACTTCATCTCGACCCTCATCCTCCACGTGAATTCCAGTTCACACGAAAGCCAATCTGCAGGCGAAACAGGCCCCCTTAAAAGAATTTGCACACGCCGAAGGAAATACGATGTATTATGGTAATCGTCGTAGCTTGGAGAAAATACGGAGAATCAGGGGGAGAGAAGGTTCGAATTCAATGATCCTCTCGGCCCAATTTCGTCCTCGGCTCATGGCCACGCTACACGTGTTTGCGTATGCACATGGTTCGAACACCCACCCTCGAACCACCACCACCCCCTCCCACCCCCCTCTCACGAATTCCGCGCACGTACGTACTTTCGCGTAGTTTGTACCTTTGCGCGTCGATTAAACCTACCCCATCCCCCGACCCCGACCCACCACCTCCTCTTTACGACGCCGTATCTCCGCGTCGTTACACACGTCTCTGTGTCTCCGCGAGATACCGAAAGGCGCTTCTCTCTCTTCCGGCTAATTGCCACTAATTCCGCTCAAACCACTTCGAGAGCCCTCTTGTTGATACCGACTTACTAGTCTCTCCGCTCTTGTTTCTTGCTGGCTTCACCCCTTCGCCACGCTGAGTTTGCTTTCCACATTGACGCGGTCTAGGGTTACCTAGGGCGGTATCAGTTGGGTTGATCGGTGGTGTGTCGGTGTGTTTGGAAATGCAAATTCAGACGATTCTGCACGATAACAGTGATCGCGTTTTGTTCCAGGATTATTCGAATTATCATCGCACTGTTGTTGAAAGATTCGAATTTTGTTTCTTTTGAATCTTGTGATGATGTATTTGAGAATAACAGAGAATTGTGAATAAGAATAATTGGAATTATTTTGCTCGACGATAAATTCCTCTTGTGATGATGAATTGCTCTTTGACTTTTATCGTTAAATTTCATTAGGGGCGTGATAGTGTACTTATTCGCGGGCTAGAAGATGTATTAATGTACATACAGAGTGTACGCAGGCGATACTGTTGAAAGTTGAGAGTATAGATCCTTATGGTAATGAGCGTAGATAAGCTGCCACAGGCTTCATATAATGGTCAATAAGCTAACAATGTGAGATTACCGATGAAGGAAATGCTTTTGGTAAATGTTTGGTTCGTACAATTAATATTTTTGGTAATTTTTATATCGATTTAAAATATATAATCAAATATATAGCTATTCATCGATATCGTCCATAACAGTAAAAAAAAAAAGAGTCATTGAAGTAACAGGATAGTTGATTATATTTTCTATCGAGGTTCCCTTTCTCGACTCGCGTATCAATATAAATAATTCCAAATTTATTTCAGCGCCGAGATCCATAATACATCCACCAAAGACGATAACACGATTACAGAGCTACTTTCGAAAGCACCATCGCCGTACTAATACCACCCCTCTTCTCGCATGGTCTTTGATCTTCGGTCGAACCTTATACAATTTCAATTACACGCCCTTATAAAATTATAGCCTCTTTGAATCGGATTTCAAATCATCAGTAGAACCATCCTTGATGGACAAATTTAAAAAAAAATATACATATATATAGATATCTAATCCTTTCACTCTTTTTAAAAAGGAAAACTTCTTGAAAAATAAAATCCCAAAGAAATTTCTTCATCTTATGAAATATAATTAAATTTTACGCTCTAAAGAATATTGCCGATTAATAATCAATTGTTGAAAACTTGAAGAACGCTATATTTTTTTTTTCATCGCACGAAAATCCTTCAAAGATTGATAAGAATTCTTCGCAAAGTCGTTAGTTAGCGCGAAAATTCGAAGATTAATCGTCTCTTTGATTGTTAAAGTCATACCAGTGGTTCCGTTCAAGTTATTCGACAGCCAAACGATAATCGATCGAAGATCCCATAAAAGACCGGAAATGTGTCAGGATGATTAACATTTTCAATGGTCCGCCTGCAGGAATGCTTCAACTTATCGGCGGATTAGCGTGTACCCAGATATCGGACGGATGCTTGTGACTCGAGATGATGCATGAACATCGATACACCGGCCGTTGCTAATCAGTTACACTAATTAACCATGTTAATGGATATTGCAAAGCGTCTCGAGCAAAAGCGGGGAGGGAGAGTAACGCGCATCGATCGATTCTTCGCTTCGACGAGTTTTGGTTCATCAATTTTGTTCAATGCAGATTAAGATCTTCTTAATGTATGAGCAAGTTGAAGAGAACAAACTGATTCAAGCGATAAATTTTGTGAATATTGATAAATGTACCGAGAGAAATTTGTGGAGAATATTATATCGGAAATTCGATGAATTTTCTTGAATTTTTATGTATTTTTATTTATCTGATATTTAAAATATTGAATTAATTATTCAATATGATAAATTATCAATTGGAATGAAATAAAGATTCAATTATCTTTACCTATTAAAAAATAAGAATTTCGTTGTTATTTAAATATTTTCATTGAAAAATTATTTAAAATACCAGTTATTTTGACAAATTGTATTAAAAAAAAAAGGAATGTATAATAAATCCGAGAACATATTAAAAGATAATTTTCCCATGTATCATGTTATGCACGTTAAATTTACAAATGGTATCGCGTGTTTTCGTATTGTAAAAACTTACGACCACTTAATTTGTTGATTATGCAAATTGGACACGACTGAACATAATTCTGTTTGCGACAGTACAGTAATCTATTATCTACAGTCTCGTCGGATGACTAACAATCTGTTATTAAATCCACTCAACTAATAAGTTTGCCAAAACGTTTATTCTGCCGGAAATATCGTTTATCATCACGTATTTCCGTTTCGAAGTTTAAACTTGCGCGAAATCTTGGCTTACACATGTTGCTATTAAAAGCACGGATTTTACTCTTCTCCCTGAATTAGCTCAATTAAATATTCTCGCCCTGTTAACACTCTCGCTCCTGTTCCTTAAAGAAAAGGCTCAAGAGAACAAGGGGTTACATGCTGTTATGAAAATATAATTAAGAATCTTGCTAATATTTGACATGGTTCGATGAAAAAGCCGAGATAAATTATTTCTGAAATTATTTATAAGTGTTATACGAATATTTTATTGTATTAAAAGGATTATTATTAAAAAAAACTTGTGAATTATTCATTCGAAAAAGAAAAATTAAAAAATTATTGAACATTTTAACGACGAAAAAAATTTGTCCACGTTATATTTAATGAACAATTTGATTAGTAAACACGTAGAAGAAATTCAAAGAAACTTCTTTAAAAATATTCTTTAAAAGAATTCTCATCTCGAAATTGTTCTTCAGAACAACTCTCGCTAAAAAATTCTCTCTGATCTCCCTTACTCTACTACTTTATTTCCATTGCCACGCTTTAAAACTCTCATTTTTGCACATCTTCATACAGATACACAACCACTCGAATACTGGAGCATTCATTGCTGAAATTCTTTCTCTCTCTCTCTCTCTCTTCTGAAAATCTCTCGCTCTTACGATAAGTATTGCATATCAGAATCATCTAGTATCCTAGCTCATTTATTAAATCTATATTTTCTTCCTATTATCACATATTCTATATCAAATGTTACATAGAATATCAATTTTCAAATCCTATTTTTAATAAACGTTCATATTTAAGATATAAAACTTAGCAAATAATGATGACAAAATGACAAAAATTTCAACAAACAAATAATATTTCATGCTATCATTTTAATATCCAAACATATCAATCTATTTTTTGGACAAAACAATAAACTTATACTAAAAACATAAAAAAAAAAAATCATGAATTCTCATCTAAAATTTAAAAACACTATGGAAATTAAATTCTCTTTGCAAGTTTCATTTCTAACAAACATACTACTAAAATCATCCCCTTAACATCCCCATAAAATTATAAATCAAATACTTTCGATCTCTACTGACATTGAAACAATAAATTCGTATTAAAAACCCCGAAGGATTAATAAAAATCACGTAATAATCATAGTGTTTTGTATATTTTGACAGATTTCTGTATTATTTTTTTTCATTTTTTTTCTGTATTATTATTCTTTACATTTTTCTGTATTATCGAGTTTCAAAGAGTTATTCCTCTATTCTATCGCACTACTCCTACTTTTCTGGAACCGAGTTAAGATGTGGAGTTGTTTCCTAATGTATTGTCATGCACACATTCACGGCAACTAGAATTCCTATCGATCCTTCCATTGACAATAACAAATTAATGTCTGTCCATTAAGCATTAATGACGCATTGCCTATGCCCTTGGTACGTGCCAAGTGTCTCCGCTAACTATCGTGGCGATTTATGTTGCCCGAATGCATAATTCTGTCCCCGTTTAGAATAATTATTACTAAAGAATGGACCAAGTTTTGTCATGCGATTGCTTTATAATTCTCTTCCTAGTTAAGAAGTTTTGAAATTTTCTTGAGAGAATTTTTCTGAATAATGATTACGACGATATATGTATAAAAGGTAGACAAGAGGAAGATAACTAGACAGAGTTATAAAAGAAAGAGTTAAAAAATGATTTAAAAAATGTTCTGATGCACACGAATGGAAATATTTGTAAAAAAAAATATTTTCTTTCGATTGAAGAGGGTAAACGTTCTAACTTAATCATTTAACATTTCAAAAGCTTTTTCAGAAGAAAGATGTTAAAAAGTTTTTCTTTGAAAGTTATCTTTCATGCGCAAGATACAATACGAAACTATTTAACTTCCTTGACACTTCGATTTTGTAATATATCAAAATCAAATAGATAGTGATTGTAAAAATGAAATAAGAAATCAGTTTGATGATCCATCAGTTATTGTTCTCTTTCTTTCTCTTTCTCTCTCTTTATTCTAATGACGTATTAAATTTTACTACATCACTAAAATATAACTAGAATCGACAATAATTCGTCGAAGAAAAAAAACAATTATTAAAACTATCTTTCTTGAGATTACCCTCCATCTAATCAATCCTCGAAGATCGATCGTTATTTCGAACAGTTTCAACAATTGACATTCAGCTACAATGATGCCCACGGAGAGAAGATACCCTGGATAATCTGACAAAAGATCCCATGCGACCTCAACTTCGAGACAGAAGTCTCTTTCGGTTCGAGTGAAATTCAATAATACTTTGTGCTCAGAAACGAAAAAGGGAAAAAAAAAAAAAAAAAAAGAACGTATAGAGATCGTACATCAAGCTAAGGGGGATAGAATTAGAAGAAGAATGGAGTGGACAAAGGGGCTGACTTTTCATTGATTAGATCACTTAGAAAATTCTCTTCGATATTCGCCTATCTAAAATGAAGAAAAAAAAGTTAATTCTTTAAATTTAACGTTTCATTTCATGAACAAAGATTACATTTAAATGATATATAGTATATATATATATATATATATATATTATATATTGCCATCAAATCTGATGCCTTGCGGTTGACAAGGATTTGGAAATGACGTACGAACATCGATTGTAACATTAATGCTTAATCATGGATAATGTTCGATAATCGTGTTACCTTTGTCGAATATCAGAGAGAGACAGAGAGCGATAAGATAATAGATAAAGTCGATCACTCATCTTCAAACTCATGGATCAAAAGCATGGATCGACTTGCCTTCCATCGTTCAAAGCCTAATATGCCAGTCCTAAGGAAATTTCGAGACGAGGGAAATCATCGATGCGGATCCTCTTGAAACAGAAACATTAATAATTCGTCAGTATTACATTTCCTTTCGCACATTTTCCTCTCGATACAACAAAATTAACAAGAAGAGTAAAAACTTGAATATATCCTGTTTATCTAAATGATAATTTCCGAAAAAAAAATATTAATATTTATTCATCCTCGAGTTGTAAAATCAATATCTCACAACAAGTGATAAGAAATAAAAATTGCGATATATTTATCAATGTAGTCGCATGATTTTTATTCTTTTCCAGTCGCTCCAGTTTGTCATCACGGTCAGGTGAAGGTATTCGGTGTGGCTCGACAGGAAACCGCGAGGATACCGTGCGAGCTCGAGGCAAATCCACCGGAAGTAACGTTTATGTGGAAGTTCAATAACACAATGGAGACGATCGACATACCTCAAGCACAAGTCATCAGCGAGCGAACACGTTCCACGGCCTCTTACACACCAATGACCGAGTTAGACTATGGTACTCTGCTTTGTTGGGGTACAAATGAGCAGGGAACGCAACTTGAACCCTGTGTCTATCACATTGTCCCAGCTGGTAAGTGTCTTTTATGTCGACACATTTAAATTTCTATTGTTCCATCATCATACACGAATATACGGAACTTCGTTCTTTCTTTTCGATAAAAAATATTTGCAAATTGAATTTTTTCATCCGTGACAAAGTAAACATGAATTATTATTTTTCTATGCTTTCTTCTCTTTAAATACTCTATTCACAAGTTGATACGTATTTTTAAAATTCAGTATCAAATATGCAATAATCACTTGGAACGAATAAATCAATTGGAAATCTCCTCGATTCCATTATTCCACTTTCCTTTTCTTCCAAGAGAATGCTGTCTGACATCGAACAAAAAGGAAAAGTATCAATCTCGATTTCAAAGAATATTCGTGTTAAAACAATTGGAAAGAATCGAGCAACAGGATTTTTCGCTCGATATTAAAACATTCATTTTTAACGAGGATCCGGGTATTTCAAAGTATCCTTGTGCTTCTTCGGATAATCCTTTAATCCAAGGAAAATTCGCATTATCTTAAGTGCAATGCGCGAGACCGTTGAAAATTGTCCATCCCCTAAGAATATACTTGCAAACTGGCTCCAAGTCACGAGATACTAGCTTTATGGAAAAACTTCGTTTTTAATTATGTAACAATCCGTGGAAACCGAGGAAATTAAGATTTTAGTGTAAATATAAATCGCCAGGATTTACAAGAGTGGAGAGGTGAGAAGTGGCGAGTGGAGGATTGGCCGTGCAACCGGTTCTCGAGTAATCCGGGGAAAAGTGTCTCCCGTGGGATGGTTGATAGACGTAAATTAGATTTAAAAAGTTTCCTCATTATGCAGATTAGAAACAACGACGGACGTCTCCGTAGCCGAATGTCCGTTTTCTTTACGGTGGTCCGCGTTTTCTTTTTGCGATCTCTTATCGACTGAAAAAACTCGTGTGTTAGTATTCCGTGTTCGAACGAATTACAGAACTGGATATTCTTTTTTTTTTCTTTTTTTGAAATTGTATCGTTCAGATAAATTCAATTTCGAGGATTGTTTGCTTCTGTTGGTAAATGTTAATAAATCTTTGAAGCTAGATCGAATATTTGTTTAAATCGATGCTTTCATATCCTGTTTTACTTTTATTTAGTCATCTATTTAGTTTCCTATTGAAAGGAATATTTAAATACATATTTGTCTATCTTATAAAAATATTGAAATGAATATTGAAAAGTGATATTTATAGTTATCGATAAGAAATAAAAAGTACTTTTTAAATATTTTATCTTAACTCGTATGTGCATACCCACACACGTGTATTGATTTTATTGAAAAAATTTCACACGTTGAATAAAAAAACGCAGCGTATGTATTTATTAAAAACGAAATAATTTTCACGAGGATTTCGTTCGTTTCGAAATAAAATAATATCCAAGAAGAAACTAGATTTTATCGAATATTTCTCATAAAAATAACAAGAACTTGGCAAATCTTTGAACATTTCAAGTTAAAAACAGCCACGAAAACTCCTATGAATAATATGGCGTATGGAGGACGAGTTTTCGACAGGATACGACATCGTGGACGAAACGCGTCACTACGCGTGATGAACGCATTTTAGTACCAGTGGAAGGCACTAAACCGTGCCAACGAAGCAATAAAAAGCGCTATTGAACAGGGCATTGCATAAAATGGAATCGTCCGCTTTTGGGAATTCGTTACTGTCCCGAAACGAAAATCTAAACTGAACTTGTATCTGTTGATTAAAGAGAGCGTAGAGACACACTATCGTTTGCGAGACACCAGGTTCCACATCGGTTCGTACGTGAACGGGTAGACGTTCGAAGGGTGTCTCCACGCTTTCAGTATTCCGTTCTCGTCTGGAGAGGACAGACGTTTGTCGTGATAGTTTGCCCAACTTCGAGTCGCTTCATCTCTTCGCCCGACGCAATCACGGGTCAGCTATGGGGAGCTACATTTCCAGGGTTACTCGAGCTAACGCTATTGAAGAATAGAGATAGCTTTATTACGTTTCTTTTCGAGCAGAGAAATGGAAAGTCGGCGTAAACAAGTATTGGGGAGAAAACGTGATACATAATTTAAATCTTGGATGCGATTTAGAATCGAGATAAAATGTTTGCGAACTCCAAACGATTTTACAAGAGATCGATATAACTTTTCGATATTGTGATTCAATTTGCACAATAACGTTGATTGTTTAATCAAAATCATACATGATATATTATTAAGCAAAGTATTATTTCTATTTGTCAAATTCAAAAATGTAGAAGTAAGATAGTAGAATATGTAATACTAAGTTCCATGATGATTATTGGTACATCTTGAATTAATTAATGAAACATCACTGTACACAATATCAAAAATATTATTGATTATTCAATGATCGATGATTTATCAAAAAGGATAGACATCCCTTATTATATTATACTCATCGTTATTATTCTGTTATCCAATTTCGTCAAATATCTTCCACCATTCATAACAATTCTCTCACCAAAACCTCTTTCATCTAGCCCAAAATTCCACGAAATGATCTCCACTTGTCCCAAAACATACAATACGCTTTCGGTCAACGTAAGCTGTCGAAACTTTCGAATCGACCATACTAATTATTCGACTTCACAGGTCACCCGGACACACCGCGCAATTGCTCTCTTTTGAACCAGACAATAGACTCGCTGTACGTGGAGTGCATCGAGGGGTTCGACGGTGGCCTGCCGCAGAAGTTCACGATACAGGTGGACCGTGAGTCGGGAACAAGCAGCATATCCTCGAAACCGAGCACCACGGTTTACAATCAAACGAGCAAAGTGCCATCGTTCTCGGTCGGAAATCTCGAGCCGGGGACCACGTACGACGTCCACATATACGCGAGCAACAGCAAAGGTCGAAGCGAGAGTGTCCACTTCCGTGCAACCACCCTGAATCTGCCCGAAAGGCGAACAGGTGAGTTTTCAGACCACGAATTTCAATCCAATATAACGAATATCGAAGAATAAACGAGCAGTTTACTACTTCTTATCTCACATCTCGAATCGATCTGAACCGTTGGGATCGATCATCATTGGCACATTACTCTCCGAGCACTGTCTGCTACGCTGCACGGCCTTGCATCGTAGAGCTCACGCGATTATCTGTATTTCTTCTTACTCTTCCCATGCTGTACTCGTTCACCCTCTTTCCGACTCTTTCTTCTATGTCACACACAGATACCACCTCGCGTGGTGTTCACTCTCTTTCTTCCTGTTCTCAACATTGGTCACACCACATCAATCTCATCGATCCTGCTCTTGAGCTACGTGTACACCACTTCGCTCAGACCTTCGAGAGACCTCGGTTAGAGATCCGTTTACTTACGATCCAACGGGCAAGAAACGAGCGAACGCTGCAACACACGCGTCGATGAGTTTTCCGTGAACCGACTTTATATACCTGAGATATCCTGGGATGGTTTCTTTCTGAATCGGGGGAACGACACCACGTTGGGGAAGGATTTCGAGGATTTAATCGACGAAGAGATCTCGCGTCCATCTTTTCGTACAATTGTTAAGTTTTCACACGGGGAAAGGAGGTCTTGATCTAGTCGGAAATTCGAGTATATCGAAATTTAAGTATCGTGTTTACACGTTTGTGAAATTAGAGATTATTGATCTTTGAATTTTTCCTTTTGCATGTATCATTATTCGTTTTTAAAGGCTATTTGTTTGATTTAAAATTTTTAAGAGATTCAGGTAACTTTGTAATGTAGATATACATCATACACTTCTTAAAGTTATTAATTTCTCAATCAATCTCGAACAGATTTTATTTTTCTGTTCACATTACATTAAGATTGTCTTTTTGATTGATATCGACGACTGAACAAATAGATATAAAGAACTATAAATGAAAAATAATCTTTGAAGTTAGAAAAATATAAACAATAAAAATATAATTGTTCATCTTATTTCAGCTCATCATCAATGTAAAACAAAAAGCTTATATTCACGTATATTATTGCACCACGTCATTACACCTACATCATTTATCTCGTTTCAGCTCATGAAATAGATATCCTCACAACTGTTACACTATATCCTAACACCCACGTCTCGTTTCATCTCATTAAATAAGCCCTACATCATTACATCATGTTATTAAAAGCAATTTCTTAAAAAAAATATTAATTAAACGTTCAATAATTATCATTTAAATTCAATGTCAAATGCGATAGAATAATTATTCATGAAAAGAAAAAAAGTTATATTTTCGCTATTGCAATTGTCATATTTTATCATTTATTATTTTAAGCTCTCATTCTTCATAATATCAAGTATCTACAATATATCTACGGTTTCGAGTATCCAAAGGATGGGTTTGGAACTCATCCCTTGCGGATATAAGGTTCTCACAATATATCACTGTGGAAAATGGTCCTGTATCGCGTTGTAAACCATACTTTTCCCTAAGTGCCCGCGATGAAGATAGTTCCATTACCGTGATTGAACTGTCGTTTTACAAGAGAAAAAATGACAGTTCCCGTCCCGACACCGCCATGCTGCAGCGTTTACTCGGCCACTCGGTATCGTAGACGCGCGATTAAGCGCTTGACACCGATAGTTTCGATCCTCGATCACCAGTCGAGCTAAATCTACGGACTTCCGGTCCCTGTCGAACTCGATTATCGTCCCCTGCGCTCCGTGATCCGTGATCTCTTCAAGTATAGAGTCGAAAAATGTATCCACGCGATAATAACAATGAAAGTTAAATCTTTCTTCGATTTAATTTTTTTTTCTTTTTCTTTTTCTCTCTTCGTTATTGGATATTGTTCGCTAGCATCGAATTAACGATAAGAACGAAACGGAAATTAATCGCCATAATTGATTTGTTGGGATAATTAATTGACAGTGATGAATATAATTAATGGTTCGATTATTATAATTAAATTTATGGTGTTCGTTTACGAATTTAATTAGACTGAATCGAGTTCAATTCTCTGAAAATACAGTGACACAGATGGAAATCGAACACTTCATTGCATTATTATTACGATGATTCTATAATTGACAAGAACATTTGTTTCATTTAAATATCTGACAGATCTGAAATATATAATTTCCTTGTATTAACATATCCTGCAGTCGTCAATAATAGAATAAACAATATCAATTTTATCAGAAAATTCTAATAATTGACTTGTCATTTATTTTTGTCTATTGAATGCAAAATGCTTAAAAGAAGAAATATTTTTAAAAAATATATTTTTATTGAAGATAGCAACAACAAAATTTAATTTATCAAATATAATACACTCGTCTTGAATCGACCAAATCGATCAAAATAACAAGTTGAAAAAAAAAACATGATCGAATTAAAAAGTAATTTTTCATCGAGAAAGAAAATTGAATAAAATATTTCCGCGCTTAACCAGACATCGTATATACTTAAAGCGACATCACAATGGCGAACGGAGCAGACGAATTACCAAGGAAATTAACGAGAATCAGAATAGAAAGGTTGAAAGGGGGGAGAGGGGACACTAGTCTGACAAATTACTACTCTCGCTACTTTGCTTCTGCATGGGGTCACAAGAGAAGGCATGTACCGGAAAAGGAATTTCTCTTGTAGGCCAGGAAAATAATTTTGTCCCGGATTACGACTCTGTCAGATTGCTAGCTCATTCTTTCTGCTAATTGCTAACAATTAACCGTGGAACGCGGGGCCAGGCTGGCCGTAAACGTGGCCTGTGTACAGTACGCGTTAATAATGCGTGGCTAATTGGGGTTGCGGGGGCGGGCGATAGCCGTTCTCCTCTCTCGTCGTGGACTCGGCCTATTCTGTCCGTTGGCTAACTGGAAATTGGTGTATATCGTTCCTGACTGTTGGCTCGCGTTCTAATTGTACTCCTATCTTTTATGAACGTCCAACGATTGTGAAGTGGAATTTTTTTTTTTTTTTCTCAAAATTGCGGTTGATTAAAAGAAATTCTTGTTATAGGATTCTATCCCATTTTAATAGAGATAGATTCCGTTTCGTTGCATTCGTTTGTATTGGATTAGCGGGGAAATTATGTTGATTTTTCATTTCAGTGAGATAAATAGTTTCAAATAGCTCGTACGAATTATCTTTTCGTATATTGAATTTTTTAAAAGGATCTAAAAAAAAAACTTCAATTTCTAAAATTATTATTCGTTATAAATGGTAATTTTTAATAAATAATCGATTTTACTTGATATTTCTTCAAAAGAATTTAATTCTGTGATATATATTAATATTAGAAATTTCGTATTTTAATTGAGCTCAATTTCTCCGTATAATAGATTCTCGAATAATAATAATGTATGCTCCATTTCTTTGATAGAAAAATACGAAGATTTCGCGAATATTTTCTCAAAATATTTTATCTAAATCATATTTCGATTATTAAAAAGAAAAAGTTGTAAACTGGATAATATTTTTTTTTCTCAAACAAGTTGATTGGATTTTTCCACAATGATATATATCAATAAATATACTGGCAAAGTGTCAAGTAGTACGAGTCAATGGTATCCCTTCTTACTCTTTATGCAATTCGATAAAACAAGCGTTACTTCTTTTTCCGTTCTGTATTTAGTTGCCGAGTTTTTTTTAACAAACCGATAATGTTACATTCTATCGACATTCTCGTTTTAAAATGCAAATGTTTGCTAATCACATTGACGGAAGACACCTCGATACAGGGATTTAACGGACGTTAATCGTATCTCGACATTTCTGACATATTTTAACTTGAATATTCTCGCGAATTCTTTTTTTAGATTGAAAACTTTTTCATGTTAAAACCATTATTATGGTGAGACGGTTAATTTATTCGCGTATGAATTTCATTAACGATAATTGAAAGATCTCAATTGTGATATGTTATGAATTCATTTTAATCAATGTAGGTATTTAATTATTCTCTTCGTTTCCTTTTTCATATATCCATCATGTGTACGATAAATCATTCGTAATTAAAAATGAGATAACAATCCAGAAAGCAGTTTCCACGAAATTTTTAAAATACGAACAAAATTCGTGGAAAATTATTGGACAATTTAAATAATTTGCACAAACTTTATAAATTAGAATTTAAAAGATGACATTTATATCTTTAAAAAAAAAAAAATGCTGATTTAGAGATAAAAAAAAAATTTTGTTTAAATCTGTTTTAAAATTGCAATAAAGTTTTAAAATTTTGTAACAATATTTATATGCAATTTTTATTTTTTTTTATTAAAAAATCCTTTAAAATTTTCATAATAAATACTAAATAAAAAAATAATTGCTTAAATTGCTTAAAATTCTTTCCTTGATTCACGTGTAAAAATAAATATATTTCGTCATATTTGTAATTTTCATATTATTCATTGAAATAACCAATATATCGAACGATATTTCCGCTTATCTAATCAAAATTTCAATTCCAATAATTACAAGTAGTAGGAACGTGTTAAACGAATCTTCGGTTTATCGAGGCAGTCGATATCGTTGACCAGCGTCGCTCGATTTTCGTCCGCCGGTTTATTGACTCGTACCCCTGCTGCCTAACTCTAGGAGAAAGGAAGCAAAAAGAGGACAGGAGAGAGAGAGAGAGAGAAAAAAAAATAATTCTAGCAGTTCCGTGCTCTCGTTCACGCGTGTAAACGCTTCTTCTGTCGAATATTTCGTTCGATAAAATGACCAGCTGACCGTAATTCCGACACGAACTTACTTTAGCCTCGAAACGAAAGTCAGACGCTTGTTACGCGACGTGCAAACGACTGGCTCGAACGACTCGATATCGATACCTGGCCTGTCCTCCCTTATGGCGGATATCGATTACGCTTTGACGTTTATATTAAAACACGTTCGCGCGGCGAATGAGAAACGTGGGCCGGAGGGTTGGCACGGATTTTTCGGGTGGAAACTCGATCGAATCTGTTCAAAAAGGAAAAAAAAGACAGAGAGAGAGAGAGAGAGAGAGAGAGAGAGAGAGAGAGAGAGAGAGAGAGAGAGAGAGAGAGAGAGAGACATTCGAGAGATGGTTGTTGCTTAAAAATCTGGTTTACCCTTTCGATTTATTTGTAATATCTGTTCCAAGTTTTATCTTTTCAAGGATTGTTCTTTATTTTTATTTTTCATCGAACGCGTTTGATGTTTTTCTTTTTCTTTTTTCTTTTTTTTTTTTGAGAGAGAGAAATTTGTTTTTTGATGTAACGAACGCTTGTTTGATGGAAGTTTGGCAAACATCGTTGAAATGACGACACTTTTTTTGCCATTTGGTTTGTAAAACAGAAAATAGAGACTGATCAAACATCGACAAATTTGATTATTGAGATTCACTCTTCAACGTGTCGAAATTATACTACAATTGCCCACGAAAATTATACATTCCGGATTGCAAACTAACTCTCAAACAATCGTCAAAGCTACGAGAAATCCCTTTCGAAAAATCCTTCCCTCCCCTGAAATGTTGAAAAGAGAGAAATCGCTCGACCAAAAAAAAAGAAAAAAAAACGTTTGCCACCGTTGAAGCTCGTCATCAACGCGACGCAAACGGAATACGGAAACGGTTGAAACACAAGACTTCGAAGTCGTCGCTCTTCTCGAAAGAAAGAAAGAAAGAAAGAAAGAAAGAGAAAAATCCTTTCGCGAGACGTAGCGCCGTCGAAAAAACTTAACCCAATCTCTCTCTTTGAACTCTCCGCTTAACCTCCTCCCTCCTCTTCCCTGAAAGAAAAATTCTACTTGCAACAGAACCCTTCCATCACCCTCATACGTAGGGAGAAATCCTAACCACCCTCTTCATAAAATCAAATATAAAAATTCCCGTAAAAAACAAAAAACTCGAGCGTCGAGGTAGGTGTAGAAGAAGGAGAAGCTGAGGATGGTGTGCCCGGTATGGTAACAGGTGAGAAGCTGGCGCAACCCCCTCCCCCGGAGAATTGTACGATCAGGGAAGAGAGTCGGACAACGGTGAGGGTGAGCTGCGCCGAGAGCGAGTTCATCGATCCCCGCACTGCCACCTATGTCCTCCAGGTCTTCGACGCGGACACCAGGCGTCTTTTGGCGTCCGCGACGAGCATGACGCCTAGCATGCTCGAGATCACCGATCTGCCCGCGGAGAGGAGTTACTCGGGCCTGGTGCTCTCGCTGAGGATCATGACGGAGCACGCGATGAGCGACGCAACGGTTCTTCACAGCCCGCACTATGTTCAGGAGGGTAAGATAAAGGAGCATCAAGCATACCCAGGTAGGGGCCAGAGCTAGTGTTCGATTTCGAGTCATCCGCGGACTTTAATAAAGTCTGTTGGGAACGTTGTTGTGTGTCCAGATCGCGATCCTTTTATCGACTGTCAACAATCTTTCCTTTTCTGTGGGGGAATATTCTTTTTTCTTTTCTTTTCCTTTTTTTTTTCTTTGGTTTTGTTATACAGGATATTTTTTTCTTTCGTTGGGATGTTCGTAGAAATGTAGAACGTTTTTAGAGGATCGATCTTGTAGAGATTGAAACGATGGTATTGTAAAGTTGTGCTTGTCTTAAGTAAAAAAGTTTAGAAGTATTGAAGTATCTTGGGATCCAAGAATTTAAGAAAAATTTCGTTTTTTTTTTTTTTCGAGAAACGATCCTTTAAAAGTGTCCCATTTATTTAGCAACGTCCTGTTTTGCTTTTTTGATAAAGTTGCGGATTAAGATTCATCAAGATCATTTTCGTAGAAATTTTGTAAATATTGTAAAGCGATTGAAGTCGTGGATTATCCCTAAACCATCCCAAATTTCTCATCCAATATTTATATTAATTTAATCACGAAAGATCAGTTAGTTTTCACGATTTTGAAAATAAATTTTAATAGATCATCTCGTTACGCTTTTTTTTTTTTATAGAATTAATAAGGATCTCTACGCTCATTTGGTATTCTGAACTAGTTGACTCTCGATAGGGAAAGATTCTATCAGAAGCGTCGAATCTGATTCAGTGGTACTCAACCACCGAACTAAATGTTGGAGTTGGAGTTACCGGCCATCCCATCTGAAATGCTCGCAAATTGAAATCCGATCAGAATTGCGTTCGAACTAGTTAGCCTTCTGGTTTGAGTATTGCTCGTCATCGATATCTCAGCTCATCCTATCGATCCTGTTTCGATATCTGACAGAGATATCTTCGCGTCGAAGAACAATTCCTAATTAATTCCGAATTTCTATCACGAACCACCCTAAGATATTTGAATTACTATCGACATTCTTATTTCCTAATTAATTTAAATTATTGCTTTTTTAAAAATAATAAATATGATAATAAAAGAATTTGCTCGATGATTCTATATTTTCAAGAAATTCGAAAAAATATAATAAACTATGTTTTTCTCAAATATATAAACACGTTTCGAATAGGCTTTACAATTACTTTATTTCCATTTTTCAATATAATACTGCATCCCTCTCACTATATTGTTTAATTCTAAAACGTAAAATCTAATCCATGAACTATCATCACCTATCTCAACTCGTGTACAGTTTCCATTCGATTCTATTCAAACGCAATTTCAAACGCGGGCATAAAAGAATTACATAATAGAACACCACCTAAGTTACTTAACACAAACGGAAATTCACAATAAGCGTATCCGCTGTCAGTTGAATTAGCTTTCGGCATTGAATCAGGCGGTGGAGGAGCATCACAGTATCAAATTATGCTGTCAAACGTTGCCCGATAGCTAATCCAGAATTCACGATTACCTAACATAATCCAGACTTAATCTAGGATCATGCGGAGATCGGCCAAGCTGCCGTTTTAATCATTAAATCATTGGATCATCCTGGTAAATCCGACTGAAAATCTGATCCAAAATTAACGTTCACCTACGCCAATATTAACCAGAAACCGAAACTCGGCGTAAACACGGAATCAACATCGTGTACAACTTATCGAAATCATCAGGCCTGCGCTTCCAATCAATTCTGACTGGGAATTGATGATGTATAATAACGATTTAAAACTAATTTCGATCTGATCGAACAGCCTTCCATTTTACCGTTAAACCGGTCAAATCACCTAAACGTCCATCCGATCGCGATGCAAACACAAGAATAATTTAGCGATAGACAGTTTAGATCGTATTGTTTTAAAATTTAAAAAATGGATTTTGGTTTAGATTTGATTAAAAAGTTATTTAAAAAGAAATTAACTACCACGATAACTAATAATTTATTCGTTTCATTGTAGAATTTTTCATTCCTTCATTCTTTATTGGAATTTAATTTTAATATATCTACATCTTAATTTTTTCTTAATAAAAACTAGATTAGAAAATAATAAATAAATACGATTTCTGTAATTATTTTTCGTCTTATATGTGTAATATCATAATTATCAAAATTATCATTTCTTTTTCATTTTCCAAAGTTCCAAAATTAAAACAAATTCTACAAAGAAAAAGAATCATCTATCTCATCAACCATTTCGATTATAATCTTCTACATAATTCTTCCTTGCTTATTTATCGATTAAACGTTATCATCGAGAGTTTCGACATCGTGATCATGATTAAATTAATAGTCGAGCATCCACGTCGCGTATCATCGGTTATTAAACGACCGTGTAGCCGTGTTAACCGTTAAAGTAAATCATAAACAGTCCGCGGAACGTGATTACAAAACGTCTTTCAGCTTAACCACGGGCTAACGCGCGGTCGCGAATATGCAAATGGACGTTCTCTCCGCGAATTCGTGGCGAAAGGTCCCCACGTATACATCCTGTAAACGGTTGGTACGTACACAGAGAAGAGAAGTCGGGGAACTCCCGGTTCCAAGGGACACCGCCAAGGCAACCGCGTGTACGTGCGAACCATCCGGAGGGCGTTCAACCGAAATTGGTCTGCGGCGGAACACGATTCTCTGATATCATAAGATTTCGAGAAAAAGGGACGAAGAGGATAGAGAAAGAAAAAAGAAGAAAGAAAATCGATAGATTTAGTTCAAGGAAAGAAAATTCTTGTGGGAAAAATAAAAAATTTTGTAGTAAAAAAATATATCCGTTTTGGTTTGAAGAAAATTAAAAAAATTTCCTATAAAATTATTGCTTTGTTTTAACATCGAATAACTTTCCTATCTATCGTCAAATCTATCGCGAAAGTATAAGTATTGTAATGTTAAAAAACGAAAGGGTTTCTTGTTGTCCATTTTTAATCTGTGAATAATAAAAATACTTTAATACGTGTTCTTGTAACAAGGCAATATACTATCAAGTTATCTCGAATTAAAAATATTCCCAACGGAATGGGAACCGAAGTAATATAAAATTGTCCTCGAATTAACTAGTTTCCATCTTGGGAATAGCAGAGAGTGTGAATTCTCTATTCTTGAATTCGAATGACAACCGCCTCCTGCGTTTAATATCAACTTAGAATCACAGGAGCAGAACAAGAGGGCTACTACTCGTTTAGAGAAGTTTGTGAATTTAAGTGGATTTTGATTAATCTCGAACTTGAATGTCAAGCAAGTTCTGGACAGTGCATCTGAATTCCAGATTTATTACGGGCGTAACGATAATTCACTATCTCTGCAAACACGACGTCCACATATCTGGATAATTTTTATTTAAAAAAACGTGTTGAAACCTGGCGAAATCTTCATCGTAATTTCGAAAAATAATTCTATCTAAATTGCAAATAATATTGTAATAGAAATATATATATATTATTCAGATGTGTAAAAAAAAAAAAAAGAAAAAACATCTTAGATTTATATAATTCTACTCATCGTATTAAAAATTTAACCTATTTCTGGACAGCAATGATCTAACACTACTCTAACAAGATGTCCTAATTTCAAAAACATTTCAAAATCATACGGTTCAATTCAAAAGATTTTAAATTTGAGTTAATTTGAAACAATAGTAACCTAATTTTAATATTTCTCCGATATAACAATGAAATACAATTTTCAATTAGAATTTTGTTAATTATTCAAAAAAAAAAAGGGAAGGAAAAGGAATATCGTTTCGTAAATCTTTTTCGATCTATTTTCCAACATTAATACGTTGTGGAATAAACTAAATCGGTTAATTGGCGGTCGGGCAACCACTTATATAGATCAATTCGATCAACTGTGAGAACTGCATGACACA
The DNA here is from genome assembly GCF_048593485.1 of Apis florea. Classification (NCBI taxonomy): domain Eukaryota; kingdom Metazoa; phylum Arthropoda; class Insecta; order Hymenoptera; family Apidae; genus Apis; species Apis florea. The sequence continues at coordinate 9,333,050 of NW_028256565.1, forward strand.
GACACAAACACGAATGGATGTGGCAGTGTTACACCGGGATGGAGATATAATCGATTAATCCTAAATTAGCCGGTTCGGTTAATCCACGCGAGACATTTGGCATCGAAACGAAATTAACGTTTCCAATACGCGATTACTGTCACACTATCTCTCTATATAGACGATAGGAAAAAAAGATTTAGAACCAATCTAATCCTAACTAATAATTGCTATGATAATTTTATGATAAGAATTAAAAAAATAATAAAAAGTATTAAGATAAAATACATGTATTATAAGTATGCGTCATTTAATGAATTTTATATTTAAATGAAAAGAGAAAAAAAGAATATAAAAGATGTAGAAACTGTTGTATTTTTTATCAAAAAGGTTAATCTGTAGGAATAATATCCTATTAATCTTCTTTTTGTAAGTACAACTTTTATAATATTTATATACCATTTTCTTATCGCTCTGTGTAATGAGAAAAAATAAAAATTATCTTCTTTTGAAACAGAAGACGAAAAAAAAAAACAAAAGAAAGGAAGAAAATATATTCCACGCGATAGTAATCGACTTATCGTTTCAAAAAATGGCAAGAATAGAAAGAAATTGAAGGATTGAAAGTGCCTTTATGATCGCTCCCGGGAATATACATTTACGAACCCACCTTTTACGACTATTTCATGATCTCTGGTCCCTTTCTTTTTTCGTTCTATGATATCCGTTTCTTTCTGCGGTGCATCTCGTTGAAAATCTGTCCACGCTTTTAGAATGTCATCATTTATTTGACACGTTTCATTCATTCATTCGTCGAGGTACATTGAATGGTCCATTTTCGTCCTTTCATCCTATTGTCTCGAAAATTGTTGTTGTTGTTCCGAGGGAAAACGATTTCCACACGGAAACAGAGGAATTTCTCTATGGGGCAGTTTGGGGATGTGCTTTTTTTCTCTGAAGAGATAACAGAGAGAGATTTCAAGGTTCTGTTCTTGTTGCTACACAATCTCTTTGGCGGACATATTTTATATTTTTCCAAATAATTTGAAATTTTAAAAATAAAAACTTGTTATAATATGTTAAATATGTTAGAAAATTTTTTCTAATATTTGATTTTTTCTTTTTCCTACTTTATATAGGAATGCTGTTAGATCATTTTATAAAGATTAATAAAGAAATTTCAAAAATTTTCTATGAGTAAAAAAAAATATTTATAATTTTTTCTTATTTTAATTTTTCTATTATGATATTAAGTGATTGAAAATTAAAAAAGAAATTTTAGTAAGTTATTGTATAACTAATTTCAACTAATTTCACTCATTTTTTTGTATCTACAGCATCATTTATTGAAAAAAAAAAAAAAATCTCATAAAATGTGCCAATCTTTCATGAAACAAAGTGAGAATTTATGAAACAGTGAAAATCGAGTGAAAACTTAAAGCACACTATAATTAACTATGAGAAGAATAAAAAAACATTTGTCCAGAAGAAATATAATAATCAGAAATATTTTCTGCTTGCAATATGGCGCGCTTTGGCTTGTGATCGTAGATCTATGTTTATGTATGTAGAAATTTTGCATGTGAATGATGAATCTTGCTACGATATCGTAATGTGAAACATGCATAAATGACGCACAGCTTCTTTTTATTGCAACTCGAATTAACACTTTAATGAATCTTAAAAAGAAATCTTTGAAACATCATTTTATGAATCTTTTTTTTTTTTCAAAATTTTTTTGATAAACAGAGATTTTTCTTATTTTAGCTTGAAAATAAGTTCGTTCATTAATATTGTCGTGATCAGAAACGACGGTCAACTCTATGATGAAATTTCATTTACATAATTGTCGATGGTTAAATACGAAACGCATTGAACCATGGTTAATCAGCCCAGTGCTCGTTTATTACCGAGATATTAATCCATTATTATCTGGAATGTGAAAGGGGAACGTAAATCAAATTGTAGCTTGAAATTATGCAAGCAAATGAATCATGATCGTGCCCGAGAATTATTTGAATTTCTTATGTCGTTCATTTCATAAAAACTCGAGTATTTAACACGTTTTTTTTATCGTACAGAAATTTTTAAAAAAGATATATTTTTGTATAATCATATACTAATTTCTATTAATTTCTAACGCTTTCTAAATAGAATCATTGTATGATTTTCAAAAGAAAAATCAAAAAATTATATTAGAACGATATTATAAAATAACACAACATCCTGATATTTTAATTCTTACAGAATCTTAAGAAAAATTTTTAATAAAGCCAAAAACTTGCAAATAAAATATTTAATTATAACAAAACAAGAATAAAGAAATAATTTTATAATAATTAAGTCAAAACTAACTAACTACTATATTCAAATAAAAAAAAAATATTTATAACGAATTTTATCATAAAAATTATATAATTATTTTACAGAAATATGATTCCAATCGCTTTCATAATTTTTCAAAACGCGCTTCAACTGCCACGCTTCTACTGTCTGACCAATAACTGACCCTATTCCACTCGATTAACCACACTTCTACTTGTCTACCCACTTATTTATTATCTTACTTTATTCGATCAAGGTTGCCTTTTCCTATAATTTTATAACTACTTTTATAAAAATCCTAAAAATCCAAAAATCGTATCCACGACAAAAATCGTCAATTTTCTTTTTGTAAACGATTGTAAACGCGATAAATCGTTTCTTATTAATTCTTCTATAAGAATATCCCCCGAAAAGAAATCCTATCATCCCTGCAACAGTCCTAAGAAGAGAAGGGAAGAAGAGGAAAATACTCATGGTACTTAACATGATTTTCAGCTCTCACGCCAAAGATACTGTCGCTGTCCGGACCACTGTTCGGTATGGTAGTCGGATCGACAGCAGGTGTCCTACTAGTGGGCTTCGTGATAACCCTGGCGGTGAAATTACGGCTTCGAGCAAGGTCTCAGGAGGACAAGGACTCTCACGACGACGGTGGCATGGCAAACCTGGCCGCGTCCGGTACCGGCAGCTCCTCTCCACGTGATAAATCGTCGACCCTACCTCTCAATTCCGACAGTATTGAGAGTTTCGAGAAGGATCCAGATATAATTCCTCACGCTAATGGTGGGTAATTTAATAAGTATTCGACGTGTTAAGTTGATGGTGTATGATTATGTGTTGTAAAATTGGGAGAGGGTTTTATTATTAATGAATTTTATTCTACTAAAAAAATTTATATTAATTCAACAATATGAATGTCTGTTTATTCGAATATCATTAAAAAATAAAAACGAACTATTAGCCTTACTAATTTTTTAAATTCCACATTTTCGCAGAGAATTCTTACTCTGAATTGTGCAAGAGTACTTCACCACGTTATGTATTACACCAGCCACGATCGGATGCAAGTACTTTTACCAATACAGGCAACGTGAGTACGAATTGCTATGAAAACCCTTTATTTCCCACTATATGCATATAACACGTTTGAAATGAAAAAAAAGAAATATCTATATTAAATTAAGAAGTTTAATAGCCTGAATTATTTGGATACCTTTAACGAGATGCATATATATATAATTTTTTAAATTAAAAATATGTATTACTACTCTATTCAATAAATATATGAATCGAAATACGAGAGAAAAAGAAAACACGAAAAAACCCGTATCTCTCATTATATTAAATCAATAAATGATAATTTGCATAATCAATAATGATTTTGCAGGGATCAGAGTTAACGTACGCCGAGCTGTCGCTTCGGGGTAACCGACGAATACCTCCTAATTGTTATCAGCCAGTACAGGTATCCAATATTCAACGACCTCAACTGCTGCCCATGTCGACTCTGACGCGTAGGCAACCTATCCAGGAACCGACGATTTACGCGCAAGTCGCCAGTCATTCTAAGCCGATTTATGTTCCACCTCCACATCCATACATGAGTCGTAACAATGACGAGACCACAGCAGAAACTCCATTAATCGGACATGACAATAAGGTGACAATTAATAGATCTGTCATACCATTTGTTTTTGAGAATGAGATATCCCATGCAATGATCTATAATAATTCTAGTTAACTAGAATTATCCCCAGTTATTTGTTCAAAATTTTTAAAATTCGAATTATAAAATAGTAATATTCTATTAATAATAAAAAGTTAAAGAATCATTATAATGAAATTTCAATGTTACATACTGATTCTTTGAGAAAAATCCATTTTGACTAGTGGATTTATATAATGTATAATTTATATTTATATGTATAAATATTTCGAGAAGAAAAATAGTAATAAAGTATATAAAAATATATCATTCTAAAGCAAATATATTTAATAAATTTTCTCATAATTTTACAATATAATTTAATAATGATTTAAATGAAATAAACTTTATTACTATTATTTAAAAAGAATATATTTTATTTTGATTATCTTTATTTACAGATTACTACCATCAGCCAATCTGGTAGCTCAATATGGCGTACCGATACACCACCAGTCTCAAATGCACCAACGACATGATTCTAAAACTTTCTATCATTCGAAGCAACGTTCTACTCTTATAAACGTTTTTCCACGCACCGTTAATTACAAAAAAAAAGTTAAACTCATTTAATAAATAGAAAACAAGAAAACAAGAAAAAAACAAAAAGAAAAAGAAAAGACTACCGCACGATCCTCGTAAATCATTTACGAACGGAACGACGCGACGTGTATGATATGTTATCGTTAAACTTTCTCGTACATATGTTACAGAAGGTTCTCAATAAATAATGAACGATGAAAGTAATATAAAAACACACGCACACACACATACACCCACACACACAAATGTTTGCGCGAAATATAATACGAATATATTATATGCTTTCCGAATGATTTGTGATAGAGTTATTATTGAAATGCGGGAATGATTATGTCGAAATCGCGATGTCTCGAACTTCTTGTCGAGATATCGAGAATTACGATATCTCGAATAGAAACGAATTTTCTGTTTCGCGGATAAAACAACCGATGGCGCAGTAATCGACAGTAATGGTTCTAATAATTGAAAAATGTGAATTTCGTTGGCCCTTCTCAACTATAAAAAAATGAAAAAAAAAAAAAAAAAAACAAAATGAGAAAACGATTGAAAAAAAAATTGCAAAATTTTCTATCATAATTCATCAATTCGAATTATAACATATATATAAAAATGTGTTCTCATTGTATACTTTGACTTAGTTGGTAAATAGAATACTTATCATTTGCGATATCACAAAGTACAATCAAGATGGCAAATCCCTAATTGTTTTTTCGTTCAGTATTACGTCTACAAAGTATAATTTGTAGAAATGCGTTAGAATTAATGAGATGATATTTATGTATATATATATATTGAGCCTGCGTCGAAAGTTAAAACGTCTCGAGGTGTTTTTCCGCAGCTTAATTATTTATTGTTAAACATAAATGACGCGAAAAATTTCGTGTACAGATTTAGATAAATGCGGTGTTATTATAACGATGTTATCTAATCATAAATAGAATTTAAAGAGAAAAAGAAAGACAGAAATTTTAAAATTTTGGAAGTGAATAATATACACGTTTGTTGGTTATATTAAACTCATTCTATATGTTCGATCGTTGCTCATTTTTGAAGCTTTAACCGTCCCTGATGGAAAGAAATGATTCTTTTTTCTTAAATGGAATAGTTATTCACTATTTGCGTAATTTTTGTTTAGTCTAAATCATTTAACGTAGAAAATGTTATATAGTAAGGTGATCGTATCGTTACGTTAAATAAAAAAAAAAGAAATCGCGAAAAAAGTAAGATAGAAATATGTTAAAATGGAATTAATGTATTGAAATTGTCTTCTCACTTCCTTTAAAATCGTTATAAATTTTATCAAATATATATATATATATATATAATCGAAACTCTATCACAAAACCAAAGTATCAATTTTTAATAAGATTTTCGAGGATAAATTAGTATATTGTTATTAAACTATTAGCTAGATTTATTCTTTTTAACATTAATATAATAATATTAAGTTCTAAACTCATAATATTCTTAGTTTTGTATTATTTTTATAATAATTTTTATAATAATGTCTTAATTATAATTATATATATTATAAATTGTCTATTTAATTTCGTACTAATTTCAAAGAAAATATTTTCAATAACTATATTTTTAAATATACATTTATCTTTACTTCATATTTATTGTACATCATATGATGATATAATTTTATAAAAAAAGATATTTGAAACATAAGATATGATCACCCTACGTTATAAACGAGTTACCGACAGAAGCTTGCACATTTGAAATGAGGAAACGACAAAGTTTAAGAAGAATGGATTTCTTGGATGTTGACATTTCGTTTTTAAAGGATGTTCAGAGAAAATGGGAAAAAAAAGAGATGAGCAAAATGTGCAAACTTTATTGCGTAATACGTGCCATATAATTGCAACGCCAATTGAAAACGTTGCACGTCGAAATATTTCGAGATTGTTACAATACCTAGATATTATATGCGTGACGTTAGCTTGTTTCACTTTTAATATTTTATGCTTTTCATTTTATTCTTTTATAAAATCGAATCATTTGTAAACAATTGACGGATCATTAAATTTTTTTTTAAATTATATCTTATTGTGATGCAAATACTCATATATATAAAAAAATTGTTATGAAGGATATAGACAAAGCATTCCATTATTTACGTCTAGATCCCATTTCTTTAAATGAATCGAATTTGAAAAAAAAAAAATAGTTGTTTAATCTAAAAAATCGAATTTTAATGTTTTTCGGAGTTCGCGTTTTCTTGCAAACGACTATCGATAATGTAGCATTCTAATGTACCATTACTTTAATCAACTACACTTCACATCTACTATTTACGTCTTTAACATCTAATTAAACAATTTCTTCCATTCCGATCAATTCTGAATTATCTTCTAAGCTCGATTCACAACACGAATTTTATACCGTTTTTATATAAAATCGAAAAACTGGCCAGAGAAATATTGAACGATCAGATATATATGTTTAGAAATGTTATGCAGTTATATGCAGCGTTAAATCTGCATAACTTACCGAAATAGTGTGTGAATAATAATGTAAAATAATGAAGATGTGCTGTCGCGGTACAAACTATAGTTAAGTCGATATTCGTTCGAAACGAATAAATAAAATCGAACAATTCGACTCTCTTGACTGACGAAGAATGAACTGTTCACGAAATTTTCTTAATAAACACGAATTGATCAGGGTTCTTGAGTAAGCGCACGAAAAAAAAAAATTACATTTTCGAATGTTCTTTAATGCTATCAAATTGTTCGTGTATGCGAGATAGAGATAAAGAATGAACGTAATAGCGTGAAGATAAGTATAAGAAAACAAGAAATAGAAAAAATGACAGGAAAGCGGAAAAAAGAAGAAGAAGAAAAGGAGAAGAAGAGAAATATTCAGTATTTTGTCAAAAATTCATATTACCAGTGTAATGAAAGACTTTGATATATTGTTAGTATGCGTTGTAGGTTACAGAATGAATTTAAATATAAATATACATGATATATAAACATACGCACCTATAAACGTGTGTATGTATAAAAAATAATTAAAATCTTATAATTTTAAATGACTTTTAATATAGGTTTACTTGTGTAAAATAAGGAAAAAAATAATTGTGCTCAATAAATTTCAATAAATAACGATTTTGCCTATGCCAATAACGATTATTATTGTAATTATTTTTGTATAGAGGAGTAAGATATTATCGGAATATTATAAATACATTATAAATATAATAGTGATTACAGCATATGTGTAATAAAAGTATTTAACATTACATGTCACTGTCTGTAATATCCTATGCCATTAAAGGAATAATTCTTCCAAAAATAGACATTTCAATTCTAATAAATGCAAGTAATTAATGAAAATTCCAATAAATGTTATTAAAACCATTATTCTATTACATTAAATTATTAATTGAATTTAAAATTAAAAAAATAATATCACAATATTTAAAAAAATTTACAATTAAATTATAATAAAACAATAAATAAATTGAAATCCAGGTTCAAATAATAATGAACATTAATAAATACCTACAATCCATTCTAGATGACCAAAGAAAATTTAAATTGGATTGCATGTTTTGAATAGTTCTTAACTTGATATCGATTTTTGAAAAAGTTAGTGGAAAAATTTTAAAAATAATATTGACAATTTTCCAAAGAATAATCTATAAAAATCAATTACCAAATCTCGCCACGAGGAAATGACTATGGTGCGGACACTCGATTGATAACCGAAAGTAGAGTATTTGTCCAACATCTTCTGTTACCGTTCCGTGATACGTAATTGAAATGAAATAAACGACGAAAAAACAATAAACCATAAAATAACATATGGAACGCGCTTAAATTTATTTAAATTGAATTAAACCAATAGTCATTCATTAACTAATAAATTATTTGTATCAAAAATATTCTCGTCTTATTTAAAAGAAAAAAAAAGAGATGAAATAACAAATACAATAAAAATAATTAATGAGAATATTTTTGTTTAGATTTTATCAATTACCTGCAGTCCAGTTTATCAATAATTAATCAAAACAATTAATGGAAACCATGTTTTAAACTGGACTGCATGTGTGCATAGTTCTTAGCTTGCCATCGCTTTCCGAAAACTATTACTGATGAAATATATTTTATATTTCGAAATTTTAAATATTTGTAAAATATTTTTTTAAATAGAAAAAATTTAAGAAAAAAAATTTTGGAAAGCGATGCCAATTACCAGGTCTCACCCACGAGGAGGTGACTACGCATCGAGACCCACCTGAAAAAAACAAAACACAAAATAACAATAAAATTTATATTATAAATACATACAAATAAATATATATATATATATTTTTATTATTATATTTATTATTTAATATATACATATATATATATTAATTTAATAAATAATAAAAATTAAAAATTATTTAATTAAAACTAATCAAAAATTAAAAATTCAGACGAAATAAATTAAAAAGCAAATAAAAAAATTAAAAATTATAAAAAATAAAATTCAAAGTTAAAAACAAAAATAATAAAAAAAATAAAATAACTAAAAAAAAAAATAAATTAAAAAATAAACATATAAATAAAAAATTAAAAAAAATAAGTAAAGAAGAATAAATTAAAAAAAGTAAATAAATAAAAATGAAAGTAAAAAAAAATGATAATTAAAAAATGAAATGAATAAATAATATATAAAATTATTTTGTTATTATAAAAGTATTTAATATAATTTAGAATAAATATTATAAATAAATAACTGAAAATTCAGTTAAATTTAATTAAAATGTTATAACAACGATGTTATCGTTACGAAAGTTCGTTTAAAAATGATGATGAAAACCGAAGTTTAACGAAAATATTATCGTATATTGAACCGATAATATCTAATTATAAATAAACTAATTTCTTAAATATAATGATCGATAATTTATTAATTTTTATTCAATTTTTTCACATTTATTGTTTATTTATAATCTGAATGAAAAATTTTAATAAAAAATGATATATTTTTTTAAATTAAAACAGCGATATTGTTCCTGCGATATTGTTACTTTTATCCTTTATCTTCCTCTTTATTCCTTATTTATTAATTTAATTATTATCTATCTATAATTCATTTATTTACTTTATCTATTTGTTTTATTATTATTATTTAGTAAATTTTCATTCATTCATTTTTTATTTTATCACATATTTATTTATTATATACTCATTTATTCATTTCATTTATTCATTTCGTATTTTTTTGTTTATATTTCGTATAATTTACTTAATTTTTTATTTATTTATATATAAATATTTACTTTATTTATATTAAATATACATATAACTTTGCAAAAATGCATATAACTTCAAATTTTCCTTATACAAAATAAAAAACAAAAAAAGGAATTCTAAGGGAAACCGTCAGGACAAGCTAAACCTGAAAATAATCTGAAAATAACCTGAAAATAACTTGAAAATAACCTGAAAATAATCTGAAAATAACCTGAAAATAATCTGAAAATAATCTGAAAATAATCTGAAAATAACCTGAAAATAACCTGAAAATAAAAATTAAATTAATTGTATATAACTCTACTTGAAACACAAACACATTACTTTTAAGATATATCAATATTTTATATTTTCATGGCATAAATGGAAATAAATTTATAAAATATTGACAATTACGGTTTAAAATCAGGTTTAAAATCAATAAATAAATAAATAAAAATGAAAATAAAATACATGTATTTCACATAGAGTTATATCTATATCTTATATCTATTTATAGACCACCACCATTTTTAATACTACTATTCCCACTATTACTACCATGCATGCATTTTCTAATATATATTCTACTTCAAGTAATATTCTACTTTGAGCGTTTCTACAGCAGCAATTTTACAAGCCATCTACATTACATATCTACTTATATTCTAAGACATTAGAAAGATTTTCATTTAAAAAAAATTTCATAAACTTAATTAAATTTAAAAATATTAAATAATTAAAAAATAATTGTAAACGTAACTTAATATGATCCTTAAGGAATATCCTTAAATTAAAATAGTTTTATCTAAATTCACAATATTTCCTAGCCTTTAAGTATACAGTTAAATATTTGTTTTAATTCCTGTTAATCATATGTATCTAAAAGTAGTACCTTCCTATCTATAACAATTTAAGAAAATTTGTTTAGCCTGAAAATCTAAAGAAAAATCTCAATAAAATTAAGGGGATTGTACGAAATACGATAAATAAAAATATCCTTTATTAGTTCCACATTCATCTCTGAAACAAAAAAGAATACAAAAGATTAATCAAAAATTTTATAAAATATAATTACAGTCCAATTATATGATTCTTATTTACAGAGAAACTTCAATTTCTTTCTATTTCTAAAGGAAGGTACAATCTATCTATATAAAAAATCTAAGATTTGTTTAGGGGCCCCTCCTACAAAAAAATATTAACAAAAATACTAACTGATAATTTATTATAGATAATAAAGGAAAATAAAAGAGATATTGTAAAACGATAATAATATATAAGATAAATGATAATTGATAATTCTCAAACAAATCAATGGTATCTGAAACAAATCAAAAAATAATTAATAAAATTATACGATGGATATAATTATTTACTGATGATGATAGATTCAAATATAATCAATTTTCTTGAAATATGTATGTGATGTTGCCCGACAGATAATCTGAAACAAACTTAAAAACTTACTTAAAAGATTAGTATAGTAGAGAAAAAAGAAAAAAAGAAATCTTATTATCTAATACGATATAAAAAAAAAAAAACATTTATAATGCACCATGAACATTCACCATTACTGATTTTAAAAGATATAATAAAAAAAAATTTAAAATGGATATTTTAAAAAAGATTAAGTCTTTTGAGAAATATAAATATAAATATCATATTTTTTGCAATAAAAACAAAACAAAAGGGATGCTGATAAGGGCTGCTGAAAAAAGAAAAAGAAAATAATTTAGTAGTCAGAAGGACTACTAAAATAAAAATATTTTCCACTCGATATAAACGCGAGCAACAAAACCGCGAGTGGAATATTGACTTTGCATCGCAACACTAATAAACTAATATTTTTTTATAAAATAAAAAATTTTTTAAATCAACGCGATGAGTGCTTTATTATATTTGCAATGTTAACTAATTTACAATGACAAAAAAAAATCATAAAAAAAAAGATCAATTATTTACGCAATAGTATTCTAGGCACTCAAATTTAAATAACGCAACACTATTGTCGAAAAATCAAGTGCAGCCTCCTTGACTGCTATTGTGCAGCCTTCTTGACTGCTATCGGTGCAGTCTCTTTGACTGCTATAGTGCAGTCTCTTTGACTGCTCCATTGAATAATCACCCGAGTAGCTCTTTTAGCCACTCAAGATGATTCCGGAACAAACAGGAACGTGAGTATTTCCACAATTCCAGTGGAAGAAATTTGGGCATTCAATATTCGCAACACTATTTGAATAAACGCGATTATTTATCAACGCAACACTACTTTTTAAAATGAATTCAATCAAAATTATTATTTCTGAATAAAGAAAATAAAAATTTACTATTTAATAATTAATTAAAAATAATGAATTTAATCACAAAAAGATATAAATTATATTATTAGATACCATTAAAAAAAGCTATAACATAAAAAATTTATAAAAATATAAATAATTTATGATAAAAAAGCCGCGATATTTCATAATTCGCAACACTAATGCAAACGCGATTCTCATTTTAACGCAACACTAATGCAAACGCGATTCTCACTTTAACGCAACACTAATGCAAACGCGATTCTAACTTTAACGCAACACTAATGCAAACGCGATTCTCATTTTAACGCAACACTAATGCAAACGCGATTCTCATTTTAACGCAACACTAATGCAAACGCGATTCTCATTTTTACGCAACACTAATAAAAAAATTCGCGATGCCCTTGATGACTGGATCTGAATGATGGGCCGGCATGCAAATCGGCCAGACAACACAACAACAATTACTACATATTACTAAAACGAGCACAATGACAAAATAGTAACAATGACTTCCCATTCTTTCGATCCAAAAAAGAACAAAAAAAATGAGGAGCCATTCGTTGCAGCCCTCTTCGTGACAGTTTGTCGGGCTTCTTCGGTCTTCCTCCTTCGGGCGCAATGCCCGCTGAAACTTAAATCTAGGCTCGAGATTCACTAATCGCAAATCGAAGAAAAAAAGAAAAAAAAAGGACTAAATCGCGAAAGCTAAGTACATGGACGACCAACGATCGCAATGATCGTTCTCCGTACATGCACAGAATCTCGAGCGCAACGTTCGTTTCGGAAACAAATCGCGATCGCGACCACGAAATTCGAAAAATTGATAAGTGAAGCCGGAGACGAATAGCATTGTCCATTCGTCTCAGCTTTACCCTCGATTATTCAAATTTTATTTCCTGAAACAGGTTGCCAACAACGAAAACGCGCCTACCCGAACAGAGACTGTGACAACCTGCCCGGCCCTACCTACTTATAATTAACATACACACAGAAATATACTACCTATCCTACCTAGCCCTATATTTAAAAAATGACAAAACAGGCATACCAACACATTCATTCCACGATTCTCACACATAATACTCGGGCGCAAAAGCCTACACTAGGGAAAGCGTCCCGGGACACCTCCGACACCCGAGCTTGGCACACTACTCGCACACTCTAACTTTACGTACCATTTTCCTGAAATCGACTGACGATGGCTAGCGATCATTGCGTTATATGTATACCTTAATTTCAATTATTTATATATCAAATATTTATTGTCAATAAAAAAAATATGTCTTTTAAGATAATTAAATCATCAGAATAATACAAAATTTGATATCATTGTCGTAAATTCATTGTAATATATATAATAGTAGTGGTAATAGTAATATATATAATAAATTATATAATATCGCATATAAATTATTGTTAGAAATTATAATGGAATTAATCGTACATATTTTAAACACCTCACGTTAATACTGTATGCAATTATAAATGAACCGACGCAATTCCACAGCCTAACCACACACACATAATGTGGAAAATACGTCGTGCACGATACACTAACGCATCGTCAATCGCTAAAAAATTGTTAATAAACTTATCAACTATGATCATCATATCCGTCACCTCTCTCTCACCCAAGTAGCACCTGGGCACGTGAGTGAGATCCTGGCAATGGACATGGAAAGGGTTAAACCTGAAAATCCTGAGCTAAAAAAAAATATTAATATATTTATTTTCTAACGGACTAACGTTTTCTACTTCAAAATTTGCTTATTTTATTTCAAACTTTAATATATTTGTTTTATTATTATTATTTTAAGAAAAAATAAGAAATTTATTTATATCAATTAATGATAAATTTATAATGAAAATTAATAATAAGAAATTGACTTTAAATAGAATATTAATAAAATAACCTCAGGCGATCTCTTCATCAAAGCATGTTTTTAAAAATACAAAATTAACGTTCAAAATTTCTTGCTCTGATTTAGAAATCTACCTGTCGCGAAGTATCTTCTTGCACATAATATTTCATACATTCTTTTACGTTGAAAATAAAATATCTATTTATTTTTATATTTTTATAATTACTTTTATATTTCAAATCATTCTTAAGTTAATAATAAAACATCAAATATTGAAATATTACAAAGATAGAAAATAAAATATACAATTGTTTATATTAATAAACGATAATGTATTATTAATAATATTGTACAGTAATTGATATTTCTATTATAACGAAGTCGGAGGACATCCGATTTCTTTACTAAAAGAGATTTAACTGAAATCATTTCAACATTATTTCATTCTCATTTATTCGAATATTAATTTTTCTTTCAGAAATACACATTTACATGGTTCTTTAATTATTTATATCATTTATAATAACTAGATGTATTATATTATATTAATTATATTAATGTTTATATTTAATATAAAATTAACTATCAATATCATTTTAAAAACGCAACGTGCAAGAAGATCTATCCTGATCTAACAAATAAAATACAAGAAAAAGAAATGTTACTATTCACAGGTATAATTAATACCTGCGGTCATTGTGCTCGTGCAAAAATCTACGTATACAACCAGTCACTCGTGTCGATTCGGACCTTTTATCCTACAACATGATTGAGTGACCGGAGGAACATAAATGCATGCGACTCACCAACAGATGCGAAGAATCTGCATTGTCGTGGCCAAAGATGTCAACTGTAATCAAACATGAAACACTATCATTAAAATTCTGATTATTTGAAAAAGTTGAAGCGGGTAAAAAATATATAAAAATAATTACCTCTTCGCGTGATGGATGACCGCCCGATTCCTCAAGGAACACTGATTTTACCCTGTACCGAAAAACGAATGTTCAAAAGTATAAAAAAATAAAAATAAAGAACTACTAACGCGTCGATTTCAAATAAAAGCGGCGAACAAACACTGACTCTAATTTCGCGAATAATTATAGTAATTTAATTAGAGCTATTGTGCTCTAAATATAAATTAAAAAACTATAACGAAGCAAACACTGAATTTACCGATCGCATTGCGCGCGATCACAAATATTGTTTTAAACTAAAGTCCATGAGAAATGAAGATCTTCTGGCATCTTTAACAAAATATATAATATTACATGTAATTACGAATTTAAAAGAACATTGATAATATAATAATATTGAATTATTGAAAGTTAAAAAAAAAAATGTCTTTTAATATGAATAAACAATTACCTCTTCGCGTGATGGATGACCGCCCTATTCCTCAAGGAACACTGATTTTACCCTGTACCGAAAAACGAATGTTCAAAAGTATAAAAAAAATAAAAATAAAAAACTACTAACGCGTCGATTTCAAATAAAGGCGGCGAACAAACACTGACTCTAATTTCGCGAATAATTATAGTAATTTAATTAGAGCTATTGTGCTCTAAATATAAATTAGAAAACTATAACGAAGCAAACACTGAATTTACCGATCGCATTGCGCGCGATCACAAAAATTCTCTGGAAATAAAGTTATATTAGTGGGGGAGGGGGGAGGGAAGAATCTATAGAAGAAGAAGCAAAATGTTTTTTCTTTTTTTCTATCGAACATTTGTTTCACGAAAAATTATGCTCTTTTATTGAAACTACGAATCGATTATTGTCAATTTTTTATGAATAAAAGAATTTAGAATATATAT
Source organism: Apis florea (assembly GCF_048593485.1). NCBI lineage: Eukaryota > Metazoa > Arthropoda > Insecta > Hymenoptera > Apidae > Apis > Apis florea. The sequence goes on from NW_028256565.1 coordinate 9,348,830, forward strand.
CATTAATGCAAAACTATTAATAATTATGGTAAATGTTCATTATATATATAGAATAACGTATATTTTTATTCCAATTATATAATTCCTATCTACAGATCAACTTCAATATCTTACTGTTTTGTTAAAGGAAGGTACTATCTATCTATATAAAAATCTAAGATTTGTTTAGGGGCCACTTCTATAGAAAAATACTAACAAAAACACTAATAATTTAGAATAGATAATAAAGGATAGAAAATAAAAGAGATATTGTGTAATAATCGATAATAATATACAAGATAAATAATAATTCTCAATGCTATCTGAAACAAATTAAAACATAAATAATTAATAAAATTATATGATGGATATAATTACATATTAATCGATGATTGATTCAAATATAACATCTTCTTGAAATATATAAGTAAGAGGATAATATATCTGTAACAAACTTATTTAAAAGATTAGTACAGTAAAAAAAAAAAAGAAAAAAATAAAACAATCGAAATATTATCGTCTAGAATAGTATAAAAAAAAAAACTTTTATAACGAACATTTACCATTATTAATTTTAAAAAATTTAAATCCGATATTTTAAAAAAAATTAAGTTCTTATCAACAAGAAATATAAATAAAAATATCATAGCAATATTTTTTGCAAAAAATGCAAAACAAGATATAAGGGATGCTGAAAAAAAAGAAAAAGAAAATAATTTAGTAGTCAGAAGGACTACTAAAATAAAAATATTTTCCACTCGATATAAACGCGAGCAACAAAACCGCGAGTGGAATATTGACTTTGCATCGCAACACTAATAAACTAATATTTTTTTATAAAATAAAAAATTTTTTAAATCAACGCGATGAGTGCTTTATTATATTTGCAATGTTAACTAATTTACAATGACAAAAAAAAATCATAAAAAAAAAGATCAATTATTTACGCAATAGTATTCTAGGCACTCAAATTTAAATAACGCAACACTATTGTCGAAAAATCAAGTGCAGCCTCCTTGACTGCTATTGTGCAGCCTTCTTGACTGCTATCGGTGCAGTCTCTTTGACTGCTATAGTGCAGTCTCTTTGACTGCTCCATTGAATAATCACCCGAGTAGCTCTTTTAGCCACTCAAGATGATTCCGGAACAAACAGGAACGTGAGTATTTCCACAATTCCAGTGGAAGAAATTTGGGCATTCAATATTCGCAACACTATTTGAATAAACGCGATTATTTATCAACGCAACACTACTTTTTAAAATGAATTCAATCAAAATTATTATTTCTGAATAAAGAAAATAAAAATTTACTATTTAATAATTAATTAAAAATAATGAATTTAATCACAAAAAGATATAAATTATATTATTAGATACCATTAAAAAAAGCTATAACATAAAAAATTTATAAAAATATAAATAATTTATGATAAAAAAGCCGCGATATTTCATAATTCGCAACACTAATGCAAACGCGATTCTCATTTTAACGCAACACTAATGCAAACGCGATTCTCATTTTAACGCAACACTAATGCAAACGCGATTCTAACTTTAACGCAACACTAATGCAAACGCGATTCTCATTTTAACGCAACACTAATGCAAACGCGATTCTCATTTTAACGCAACACTAATGCAAACGCGATTCTCATTTTTACGCAACACTAATAAAAAAATTCGCGATGCCCTTGATGACTGGATCTGAATGATGGGCCGGCATGCAAATCGGCCAGACAACACAACAACAATTACTACATATTACTAAAACGAGCACAATGACAAAATAGTAACAATGACTTCCCATTCTTTCGATCCAAAAAAGAACAAAAAAAATGAGGAGCCATTCGTTGCAGCCCTCTTCGTGACAGTTTGTCGGGCTTCTTCGGTCTTCCTCCTTCGGGCGCAATGCCCGCTGAAACTTAAATCTAGGCTCGAGATTCACTAATCGCAAATCGAAGAAAAAAAGAAAAAAAAAGGACTAAATCGCGAAAGCTAAGTACATGGACGACCAACGATCGCAATGATCGTTCTCCGTACATGCACAGAATCTCGAGCGCAACGTTCGTTTCGGAAACAAATCGCGATCGCGACCACGAAATTCGAAAAATTGATAAGTGAAGCCGGAGACGAATAGCATTGTCCATTCGTCTCAGCTTTACCCTCGATTATTCAAATTTTATTTCCTGAAACAGGTTGCCAACAACGAAAACGCGCCTACCCGAACAGAGACTGTGACAACCTGCCCGGCCCTACCTACTTATAATTAACATACACACAGAAATATACTACCTATCCTACCTAGCCCTATATTTAAAAAATGACAAAACAGGCATACCAACACATTCATTCCACGATTCTCACACATAATACTCGGGCGCAAAAGCCTACACTAGGGAAAGCGTCCCGGGACACCTCCGACACCCGAGCTTGGCACACTACTCGCACACTCTAACTTTACGTACCATTTTCCTGAAATCGACTGACGATGGCTAGCGATCATTGCGTTATATGTATACCTTAATTTCAATTATTTATATATCAAATATTTATTGTCAATAAAAAAAATATGTCTTTTAAGATAATTAAATCATTAGAATAATACAAAATTTGATATCATTGTCGTAAATTCATTGTAATATATATAATAGTAGTGGTAATAGTAATATATATAATAAATTATATAATATCGCATATAAATTATTGTTAGAAATTATAAT